>NC_056739.1:1317906352-1317936352 GCF_019279795.1 Protopterus annectens
TGGCTATAGAGCTGCCCTGAAATGAGCACTGCTTGTCCATGTAGCCTGCTTGTAGTGCATTGGTAACACAGCTGTCAGTGATTTTATCCCATGAATTCTTCACCCAAGTCATGACCTCTTGCAGTCTAGGCTTCACAAAGTTTCCACGCTGATTTCTCTCCATTCTATTTTCAATGTAGTCATTGAGTTCCAAGCGCAAATGGTCCTTGTATGGCTTGTTTATTGCAATATTAGGAGTCTGAAGATAGGCAGTCATTCCTGCAGGAATCATTATTTGATCTATTCTTCTCTGTGCAAGGAAGTTCTTCATATCTTAGCCTGGTGAGTGCTGGCTGAATCCTAGACTAGCAGACCTCTTTCGCCACCTCGCAAAACAAGTGGCAGCATTACGTCGACCCACTTCCTTATAACTGCTTGTGTGCACCAGACTTTTTCGGTTTCAAGAATGTAAATGCCTGAAACACATTCACTCTTATCTTTCTTTCCCTTACTCATGATTAGAGGTGGGATTTTCTTTCCATCTAGATGAATTGTCAAAATACAGGTAACACGTGCACTTTCATAACCAGTGGAGGGAATGTAGATTGATGAAGCACCCCTCTGATCAATTGTTGTTTGAGATCCTTGGCCCATAAACACTGCAGTTTCATCCATAGCAATCATGTTGGAGAGTTGGTGTTTAGAAAAGTCGATGCCATCAACAAAGGACTTGAACACAAGTGCACGTTTAATAACTTCAGTATCTTCCAGATTGAACAGTGTTGTCGATCTTCTTAGCAACAGTTCATATCACTGAAGGAAGCCATCCTGCCAATGTTGTGATGCTTTGAGTTCTTGAGATATTTCAACCTATGGTGCCATTGCAAGGGCAAATGCTTGAATATCAGCCCTCCGCACAACCAAAGCCTTTGCTCTCTTTTTAGCAATCCATTCACAGATGATTTCTTCCAGATCAGGAAATAATGCTTGCCGACCTGCTCCACATTTGCACTTCTTAGCATTTCCCTCATCCGCCTGTTGACTGAGGTTATCATACACTGCTCACCATATTCGGGCCATTCAGAGAACCAACTTCTCTGTGCAGAAAGCCATGAGATTATTTCCCCAGGAGTCCTCCACAATTCCTTTCTTGTACTCAATGGAATAGCTCTTTCTTTTTGCACTCATCTTGTGTGTGGGGGGTTACTTGAAGACTTACAAGACAGGAGTGGGAAAAAAAATGACGACAGTTAAGAAGACACAACCACACCCATTTGTTATCAAATGCACACATTTACGTGCATTTTCTGTACTTTGACCAGTCAAAGTACACTTAACAGTGTTTATGGGCCAAGGATCTCAAACATCAAGTGTGAGTGAGGATTAGGATTACAGTAAGAATCAAGGAGGATGCGCAGGGAAAGAATCTTATGTCTTTCTGGCTTGAAACTGGAGAGCAGTTTACGCTAACCTCAGTCAACAGGTGTCAATAATATTATTATTTTATAATTCAACACGTCCATCATGTGTTGTTGACAATTTTAACTGGGGCTTATTTTTGGGGTAGGCCTTATATCATGACCACCCTGGAAAACCATGCTAGGCCTTATTCTCCGGTTAGGTCTTATTTACGGAGAAATACGGTGTGTATATATATATATATATATATATATATATATATATATATATTTGTGTGTGTGTATGTATATATATATATATATATATATATATAAATAATACAGATAGCTACAGATATATATATATATATATATATATATATATATATATATATATATATATATATATATATATATATATATAAACATATTTTATATATATATATATATATATATATATATATACACACACACACACACACACACACACACACACACACACACATTGTGTGTGTGTGTGTATACATACCAGTGTTGTTTGCCAATTGCGTCTCATAATGTTAGCAAGATATAATATCCGTGACATGCCTTATAATTTTTTTGAGCTTTAAGATTTTTTACTATCTTCATTCGTTTCTGAAAAGGAATGACTATGTCATAGAGATTCTGAAAAGGTCTGGCATAATGTCTTTTAAAGAATCAAACTTCCTTAAGATATAGTCCACCTTACTGAGTTGTAACCACTTAGGATTAAAAAGAACTTACACTAAGTACCTTAACTAGCACTCATTGTCTTTATAAACCAAATTTATGCAGTTAACATTCATTAGAATCATGAAGAGGAAAGTGCAAAAACTGAACACAGTTTTCCAGCTGTCGTAAACTCTTCAAGATATTAAAGGTAGATTTTTTTTATTGGTAAACAAGTGTTAAAACAGTATGCATTTTCTTAGTTGTTGAGCTGAATATTAACACTTTTTCAAAGAAGGCAGTATTTCATCTGCAAAAAAAAAATGTTAAAGTGGTGGGTCGATTTGGGACACGTACCTGTCAGTAATAATGAAGGGTAACATTTTTAAGGCAGATTCTGCTGGGATCCTGAGAAGCTTTCCAAATAGAATTATGTGTTTACCTTTTTAGGTCCCAAGCTTTAGGACTAGAAGAACTTTATAATGCTCTCTTAAAAGCAAGTTAGCTGAGATATATAGAAACATGGCCCTAGAGTGGTGTGATCTATCATATTAACAACACACTCCTTAGAGTTGACCGAGTAGTCGGGAACTTGCAGACACACACAGACAGTAATCTACCCCATGACCATCACGTGACTACAGTACTGAGGAAATCATTCTATGTTGCACAACTTATAAACAAAGGTATGGCATCTAAGTCCAAGGAAGTCATTATTCCAATGTATTCTGAATTCATCAGACCTGTCATTGAGTACAATGCCCCCTTTGGTATGTACCTAACCAGGCATATCCAAAAGATGTAACTTGCTCACTAAAAGAATACGGGTATAAGTAACCTTTGCTATACAGACTGCTGCAAGGCCCTTTCCCTTTATCTTGTCTCCTACGGGCTGTTGAGGGAAGATCAATGGCTGGCATACACTTTGATGGACCTCCTGCATAGCCACAAAACAAACAGCACCAGAATTACCATTCTAAAGACTTAAAACTTGCCTGTGATATAAATAGGACCTGCTAGAGAGACAGGTATGTATCTAAGAGACTACCCCTTCTATGGAACAGGCTCCCCATCCATGTGAAGCAGGGCTCCTCCATAGCCAAATTCAAGTATAACTTGGACAATTGGATGGGGAGCAGGAAATTCATCTCTGGTTTGGCACCTATGTTTCTAATGGGCACAGGTAACCTTTAAATGATTCATCTGCCAGACCCCTGCTTGTAAATGTGGAACCAGAAGTTGTCAGAGATTTGGAATGCATGGCTAGGCTTAAAATGGCCCTTGTGGTTATTAGCCTAGTAAACACCTATGAACCTATGATGCTCTACCACAGATCCAATGAGTATGAGAGCCTGTTGTTAAAGGGCTAAATCTACATGAGATTCTGATTTCAAATGAGCTGACCTACGAGCATTACATCTTCTCATTCCAAATGATTCTTGTCAATGATTAATTAAGAAATATTATTTGTATAAATAATTGTGTGAGGAAGTTTCATTCAGAAGTTTCAGAGTTTCATATAACGCTTTTCATACAACTCTTGATTTTTTTCATCTATTAGCTCTAGTTATGGTACAGATCATGCAGAGGATGACAAAACTTAAAACTTTTCTGAAGGGGAGACTTACCTGTTACTATTGACCATTCCAGCTGATGTGAAATATGGAATATACTATACTAATTCCAGACAGTATGGACCAAGAAAATACAAATGAGGCCGGGTGTAACCCCAGTAACTGAAGAAGTTTCAACAGTGAGGATTTCCTCATAAGCAGGAATCCTACAGTTTCATTTAGTCCATTTATTAATTGCACAGTTAGAAATTTCCTGAGGTGGTGATCAGACTGCCAACCTGTGAATCAGGAAGTATATGATTTCATGAACTTCCTTCAGTCTAAGATTAAAAGAGTGGCTATTTACTGCAGACGCTGCTGTGAGCAGTTGAAAAATTTTGCAACACCTGATAACTGCTTATATTTTTGGATTGTGCAGCCTTCGTAGCATTCTAGACCCATTCCAACAAAAATACTGAATCTTAGCAGAAGAAATTTATGAATGCATTAGTAGCTGTTTTGTGTTACTGTATCTCCAAATCCCTATAGATAAACATGTGGTCTAGAATAGAAAATCATACTTAAGTATGATAAATTATTTTGTAAGAGAATTTAATACAACCAACTCTAGCAAAAGTGCTTGCATCCTGCGTTAAACAGATGGGGCATTCTCATGCAATCTTCCTCTGTATTAAGTACAGAACTGTCCTCATCTCTGCATAGCAGAGAAAATGAACTCTGCTTCAGTAGCTGTAACTATTAAAATAAATAGCTATGGTCAGCTTGTCCTCCTGTCGTTAAAGAGGACAAAACAATCTTTAGTTATTGGAAGGGTGGAAGTTTGTCTTCTAGTCTCCATATATTAAAAAATAAATAATTAAATAATAACAATAAACAAAACAAATCTCACAGCCATCACATTGGGAGTCTATAAGCATCTTTATGTAAACAGACTCCTGCGGACTCTGCAGCACCTGAACTGGAAAAATTGTAATCATTGTAATCAAACCACACTGTCTGCTGGTAAATTCAGTATTAGCAAAGGAAAAAAAAAACATGTATAGCCAGCAGCCAGGAACCACAAAAATTAGCATGCAAAACTTTTATTAACCGCTTTCATCAATAAACTTAATCAGAATTAAATCTTAAAACACCCAACATAATTTATGCAGAAATTCAGCCAATGAAATAGTCAGTCTAATAAATCAATTGCTCCTTAATAAACACACCGCTGTTAAAGAAAACAACCAGTAAATTAAAAAAATACATATTCATTTTCATTTCCTACATAAACCAACTTTCTATTTTTCCAAAATCATTTGATTTTTATTGGATCATTCAGCTTAGAAGGTTTGTCTGCACCCATTTTAGCTGCCATAAGGTTTCTTTCTGCTCCAGGTAATTCTTAAGTCACCTCCCCTAAGATTAACACATTCTTGTTCAATAATTAAAAAGTAACATTTCTTGAATTTTTTACACTCTAATATGTGTTTAAATAAAGCATTCTTAGACTCCTTCTTTTTGATACTATAAACATGTTCTGTAATTCTCTCATAAAAAGCCCTGGTGGTCATGCCTACATAAAAGGCTGCACAATATGAGCATAGACTAATATAAATCACACCCTGGTCTTGTAATTAAACCTACGAGATAAAGTTAAAATACATGGTGGACTATCTAGAAATACATGGGGCCCTTCCAATATAGAGAGACACATATTGCATTCCCAACATTTAAATATCCTCTTGGATTTATCAATAACAGACCTGCTAGGTGAAACTAATGTTTTGTCTTTATGCAACATAGTTTTTAAATTAACATTATTTTATAAACAAACTTGGGCAAACTCCCTGCTGTTTTATAAAAATCTTTATTCCCTTGCAAAATGTTCCAATTGTTTTGAATAATAGACTGTAAACTAAAACTATCTTCTCTCATATCTAAACTACAAACCAGATTGTTCTCTAGGTTCACATCTTCCACTGAAACATTTTGCTTGGTAACAAAGGGGTGTTTTAAAATTGGGGGAAACAAGGTACTTCTCTTGTTAAATATTTCCACTTCTGTATATTTTAAATGTCGTTCATCATAACCTCTGTTAAAAAGATTAGTTACAAGACTAAATTCTTCCTTAAGCTGCAAATCGTTAGCAGTCATTCTATTTGCTATTATGTATTTTCCTCTTGGAATATTGTTCTTCATAAAAGGGGGTGATTACTTCTATAATGTAAGTAGTTGTTAGTAAAATACTTTTTCCTGTGAATACATCTTTCAAATTCCTTCAAAACACTATTCCATTTTAAGGTGATGTCAAGAAAATTCACTTGAAACCCACTTTCCCCTAACACAAACTTAAAAATATTGTGATTTGTCATTCAAATAATTTACAGCTTCATAACAGTTGCTGGACGTTACTTCAATTACAATAAATAAATCATCTGCAAATATTTTGTAAAAGCAGCTTTTGAAGGAATTTGTAAGCACATTTTAAACAGTAAACTCCCACCAACCTAAAACTATATTAGCAAATGAAGGGGTTGTTGTGGAACCCATAGCCACGCATTTTCTCTTCTTATAAAACTTGTTATTAAAAGTAAAATAACTATTATCCAATAAAACTTCTATTAAACTGCAATAGAAATTAATGTTGTGATTAGTAAAATTAGTAAACTTGTGTAAAAATTGTCTTACATATTCAACCCCTAATTCATGGGAAATGGAGGTAAATAAGGAGCAAACATCAATGGTGCAGATAATATTTTTGTTTGGATCAAAATCATAACTAGCAATACCCTTATCCAAAAAATCCCAAGACACTTATATGTAAGAATCTAAAATTTTACTATTGGATTCAAAAACATATCAACTACCAAAGAAATACCTTCTGCATTATAATTTGGAGCTGATACAGTTGGCCTAAAGGGATGACTGTCAAAACATTTATGCAACTTGGGAATACCAAATAAAACACCTATTTTTGGATTCTCATTATTACAACAATTGTACATGTTTAAATCCAAGTTACCTTCCGTAAAATTGTCATACAAAAAAAAAAAAAAGAATATATAAATTTATAGTATTTATTTATATCAATCATCTCAGCCTTGGTATATTCCTGTTTGTTGCTTAACATCTCTTCAATATGGTTAACATAGCTATCGTCATCTATTAATACAAGACACCCCCCCTTGACCTTCAATACTCTCAGCTCTTTATTTTATCTTAATTCATTTAATGCTTGCTTTTCTTGTAAAGTTAAATTAGCATATGTAATTTTATTTTTCTTACTTAACTCTCTAATATTATTTTCACACGCTGCTTCAAATGCTTTTATAGTATAATTTAACAAAGAATTATAAATTGAAGGTTTAATAAATATAGATTTTTGTACAGTAACATGCTTTAAAATGTAATT
Organism: Protopterus annectens; assembly: GCF_019279795.1. Taxonomy (NCBI): domain Eukaryota; kingdom Metazoa; phylum Chordata; order Ceratodontiformes; family Protopteridae; genus Protopterus; species Protopterus annectens. The sequence goes on from NC_056739.1 coordinate 1,317,913,387, forward strand.
CAAATTAAGTTTATGTGTATATTTTTTAAACCTATTAAAAGTTTGTAGTATATTTATTCAGACTGAAAGTAAGTCATTATGAGCCCCATCGATAGCTTCCAATGTTGAAGACATTGATTTAGGAGAATCACCCCTTTATTCTGCACTAAATGTGCAGTAGGAATATGAAGTTGAAAAAAGTTAAGTGTACAGTATTTGTATTGTGCTTGTATAAATTTTCTTTACCAGAAAAGTTAAGCTGGAAGCCGTTTCAGTGGGTGATTTTTTTTCACACTTCAGACCTTGAATACCTTTATTAAATTCTTAAGTTGCAGATAATATCATAGGCACACATAAAATAATGGAAAAGAAAACAAACCATGGCAAACATTTTTTTCATTTTCATTCATTATACATGTATGTATTATACATATTTATTTTCTTTTTAACAATTATTATTCACTCCAACATCACATAAATTGCTCAATTCCTCTCTTTTCTTAAATATCATACCTCATCCTGAACATTATTCTATATGTATTGTTTACACAAATTCCATTTATTTCTGTGTAGCTTGCTTTTCCTCTTCTAACAATCCCGCCTGTAGACAGTCCTGGCAGCCAACAGCATTAAACTTAGTAAGGTCATATTATGTCTAGGCAATTCAGGTCCTATATCCAAGCTCAAAAGAATCCCTTCCTTAGTTAGAACCATTTGTTCTCCCAGTATTTTTGCAGTTCAAGTTTATTTAACTGGCATAAGCTAAATCCTGTATGAAAACTCAAACAGTTCCAGAGTTTTGCAGATAAAAGAATGAATGCATCAGTGCTGAAAAATGATGCATTATAATTGTTTGCAACTGACAGAAGCATACATTTTAGAATATAAAATTTTGTAAGAAAAATGATTTTATGTGTATTGAAAAGGTAATGGTATCCATTCTAAATTCTGTCAGACAGCACCAAGTCGCCAGCACTTAAGCATTAATTTTGATGGCAAGCATCAAATATATAACATTGCTCCAAACTAGTATTTTCATATTCCTTTTCAGAATATTCCAGTAGCATCCAAAGATGCGCAAAACCTGCAGTTACTTAACTAGCAGCCAGTAAGCCTATCTGCAAAGATGATTACTTTTTTAAGTTGCAAGTATGGGTCTCTCTGTCTCTATTGACACACCCCTGAGACTACTTCAGTGTGGCAAGCAAGAAGTCACACTCCATAAGCAAACTCTCAGAAAAAACGTGGTCACCAGAATCACCAGGAGGCCATCAGATGGTACAGTTCTGAGACTGTCAGTCTTCATTGGTTTTGCATGAGATATTGTAGAGACCACTGGAAAGGTGTGCTGTTTATAACTGCAGAAAACTTCTGCTAAGACTGTTAATGCAAAGAAGAATGATGATGAAGAATTTGATAATGTAAAATACTGACTAGGTTTAGTGAGGGAATGCAGCACTAATGATAGGCAAGCAACACAGAAACATGAAAAAGATACATATATGCTGTAAATAGAATATAAAGGAGAAGCTCTGTCAAGTTGTAATGAGTTACTTCATGGCACATTTATACAAAGACTGTCCCTGAAGATAGATATGCACTGAAATAAATCAGTAAAATGATACAGCAAGAGCTTTTTGTCTGGAGCACACAATATAACAAATGCAAACAGTGAAACAGTAAAATAAATTGATATACTTTTTAAACAAAGTCCAAGTAATTACATGCAACATAGAAACGTTTGACCACTGAATTCAGTTCCAATGTTAATATGTATAGTGCACAAATAAAATAAATATACTAAGAACTGTAGATATGTTTCAAATATGTACCAGTCATTGCAAAACAAACTTTATTACTGTGTTAGTAACACATGGAGGCTGAGGCAATCATCTTCAAAATAGTCTTGTTGCTGAAATTCATTAAAATATTTCCATTTATATAAGACAAAATATCATAATTCATCTACACATGTTCGGTACTAAAAATTAACTGGCATATATGAATGCTAACTACCAAAACTAAATGAGTCTATTATAAAAATGCTAGCTACAAAAGTGATGAGCATATATAAATGTTAGCTAGCAAAAGTAATGAGCGTATACAAATGATAGCTATCAAAATGAAATTATTGCACAAAATGCATGCTGAGCTAAGATAGAAGGCATTAAAACCATACATGGTTTAAAGTGGCTGAGACTATAGCATGGAGAAGTGGCCATTTGACAATTTGATTTTCAGCGAGTGAATTATATGCTATCATGTAGTCTGTGTGGTGTAACAGTATTGTATAAGTAACAAACATAAAAGATTTTTTCGCTAACTGATTCTATTTGTGATAGGGTTTTGTCATTCACAGCTAAGAAATATCTGCAGTGATTGGTTACTATGACCAATCCACTGTAATGACTGTAAAATAACCATGATAAGTGAGGTGTCAGTGTAAAAAAAAAAAAAACTTCATTTTACTGTATGTAAAATCTTTCTTCTTGTACAGTTTTCCTGGTAACTGTATCATGCAAGTGTCGCATCTCTTTTTCGCCAACCAGAATTACTGTGTAGTAGATTGCTTCTACCTGTCCTTAATTTAGGATTACAGATCTTACAAATCAAATACCAAATGATCAGCAATAACTTTGGTAGCCTATACTATAGTACTATCTTTTTAAAAGGTCTACATCACTGGTGCTGTGTTGTTTATTTTTTTTTTACTTAGCGTGCAGGATACAGTTGCTAGAATCAAATACATGTTGAAGTAAGTACGTTGTCGGTTAAAAGGAAAAAAACACTGAAATGATCAGCTTGAGTGCTTCAACTTGTTTGAGAGGTCCATACACACACACACACACACACACACACACATATATATATATATATATATATATATATATATCAGAAAAGTTACACAACATACGGGAAATATGACATGTGCATGCAGAAGCCATTATTCTGCCACCTCTGTATTTAATTATTGAAGTTTCTTAAATTACTTAAGCTGTTAGAAATTTTCTGTGTCAGAAGACTACACTACTTTCCACAACTCAGTGATATAACATTAGGTTGTAATGGCATATCATGCATAAAATGGATGACTTTGAAATGATTGCACTTGTCTGTTTCCATACAGCTACAGGCAAGCATTAAATCATAGTGTGCTCCTCAGATTGTCTCCTTCAGATACACATGTGCAAACCATTCTAGAAATGAATAGTGCGTGATGCTGAATTAATTCTTATATTTATGGTCAATAACATCTTTGTCATGCAGTATAGTAACTTGTCAGACTGTAGAGCCTCTCACTAGTTAGGGGACATCTGTATGATTTCTTTAAAAATCAGATGTTAGATAGCTGAGTTTGTGCTACAACATAAGAGTTTAAAACTGTAGTGCACTATTCATAAATATTGTGCACTGTACTATAGGGTTGGTACACCATGAGATTTATAAACAGAGGTGCACAATGGAGTAAGACCAGGTATGCAGTCTTACCTCATTGTGCAACTATAATATTTCATGCTTGGTGTATAAATGTAAATGGTTCCCAAACATTCCAGTCAAATTCCCAAATATTACCCCAACTATGTAAGATCAGTCCCTAGAGGATAACATATGGCACCTGAAATGTGTACTTACAGTAGGGATAATTATTTAAGTACACTCACCTCCCACCCCATTAATGTGTTGCTTGGCTAACAGTAGTGAGCAGCACTTCAATATTACAAAAAAGAAAAATAGTGGCAGTGGAGTCGCCTGTAGTGCAACCAAACCTACTACCATGCTCACACGCAGTTCCCACCCAAAGAAGTGATGCAGAAGTGCTCCTGGTAATATTGTTCTCTGCACTAGACCCTCATTTGCATAGTAAATTTAACATACAATGAGCTGCAATTATGGTAACAGAGGCTAAAACCTTGCAGTGCATTGAGCACCATGACTGTGCTCAAAAATCAAAAAAAGATAAACCTGTTACGAGCTGCTGTAGCACAAGACCTGGCTGTAACAGTGCTTTCAAAAGTGTGTAACAAATGTTACACACCTGCTAAGCACTGTTTCAGTTGGGTACAAGGGAAGGGATATTCCTTCAGCCCCTGAATATCTTTCCTCTTATATCCACCGAAGTTGATATGTTTTTCAGTAAGTAACTAATTTATATTACGACACTGTCTCAGATTTGTTACTTACTTTCTGTCACTAAGTGCTTTATTGGCTTTCAGAGCCAGTAAAACACATCACCCCATGTCATTTTGAAACCAGTAGTACTTGGAGTTGATAAGACTTCATGCTCTACAAGGAGTAATGATCTAGTCACACTGATCATGACCCAGTATCATGTGCTCTCAGCATGGGATTCGCCTTGAGAGCTTTGGTCTTGAGGTAGAGTTTTTGGCATCCATGTCCTGAACAGATAATAATGTGGTTACAATTGGAGATACGACCATAACCTTCTATGTTATACCCTGCCATGACAGTAGCCCAGGAAGCAGAGCTGGTGTATTACTGACCGGTAAGTAGCATTTGCTGTAAAGCAGTTTCTGCAGGTCTTGTTACTGGATTTTCTAATTCTAGCAAATAAACATTTTAGTTTGAAGGAGTCTATTTAATTCCAGTATTATAGACTTAGTCCATGAATACTTTATTGTCCCATGCTGGTAAACAGTATAAGAAGCTAGGTGCTTGTTTCAAAACATCAGCTAAAGGAATAGTAAATGAGGAGGGGAATATTGTCTGACAGTGTGTTGTATATATAAGTAGTAAAAGTAAAAATATGACTGCCATCTTTCCTGACTCCTGGGAACATTGAGCTGGACCCCATATATGGATTATGTGTATCTTTGCCCATCCACAGCTCTAAAGTCATGTGATTCATGTTTAAGACTCTGCTATGAGCACCACAGGCAGAGATGATTGCATGAAATCCATTTACAGGACCGCACATGTTGTTTGTAGACCCTAACGCATGGTTATTTCTCTACTGAAATCTCTTCAAAAATATTATTCAGTCTTAATGTCTATTCCTGATGGAATTTCCTGTGATTTTCAGCTGCTTTCCAACTGCTGTACACACAATACCTGCAGCTACCCATAGAAAGTAGAAAAGTAGTCACCTTTCATCTGCAAATCCAGTATCAGTGGTTCTTTAAATCAAATATAACATTTCCCAAATGGTGTGAGTTGTGGCAAGCTGAAGGAAAATGACAAGACCGTAAAGCAAACAGCATAGAATGTTTCAGATAAAAAAGCAAGACAGAACACATTTGTTTTTAATAGCCTAATTGTGAAGATTTCAATCAAAAATATTTTGAGGATTTTTTGAAACCTGGTGTGTAATTAATTTCTACTGGACTCCATGGTTGGAATCCAAGGGTTTGGGGTGCAATGGATCATATGACACTGTTCCCCTTGCAGTCAGGCATCACATGTAATCACCAGATTCCCCCCATGATTTCTGCTGTGTAGGGTGTGCCCTGAGCACAGAGTCATTGTCCTCTCCCATAGAAAAGGAAAACAGCCTCAGGCCATATCAGTTCTCTTTTCCATGCATCATAGTCAGGGTTTTATCATTCTGTGGAAGCAGAACTGGCTTCTGTGTGGCAAAAAGTGCTATCAAAAGCTAAAAATACTGAATTGATGGGTCCTGACAATATCCCTGAATTCATCTTAAATGGCATGAAGCATGATTTAGCCACAACCCAAACAACACTGTTCATTCTCAGTCTCCATAAGGGTTTTGTACCAAGTAAATGGAGAACAGATGCAGTCATTCCCCTGCATAAGGGAGGACCTTTCACAGACTTCCGCAATTACTGACCTATAAGTCAGACCAGCCTGATATGCAAAGCCATGGATATACTTATCATGGAATTAGTCAATCAGGACATAAGGAACCTCCAAACACTAGACACATCTTGGTTTGAATTTGTCATGGACAGTTCATGCTTACTCAGCCTGGTGGATGTTTTGAGAAGTGCATCAAAGCAATGGATGATGGCAAAAAGGTACACAATACATACCTCCAACTGGGTCAAAGATTTTGACAAAATTCCCCACTCAGGTATAGTAGAAAAGCTAAATAAACTGGCAAAATCCCTATGACAACCTTGGATTGCCAGGTGGCTCAGACATAGGATGTAGATAATCAAAGTAGAGGAAGTTACCTAATCCAAGAGACCAGTCAGTCATCAGTGGTGTCCCACGTGGTTCTGTGCTGGGACCTCATCTGTTTGGCATCTACTTTTCTGTAGTAAAAGTCAATACCAAAGGGCTCTGGTTGACTAAGTTTGCAGATGAATGCAAGCTAGGAGCAGTCACTGAAATCCAAAATGTCTTAGCTATCCAGCAGGAATGAAGAAGGTTTATCTAAAAAAAAATAATAATATAAATAAATAAATAATTGGTGTCAAAGTTATGGTCTGAAATTAAATGCCAAAAAATGCGTTATTGTATCCTGCAGAAAGTCATTGACAATACATAACTAAGAGTTGACCCATTTTTTCAGGATTTTGAAACTTTTATGGAAAAGTAACCTAACTTTTGACCAACGTGTCTATTGTAAGAAAGTCCTTCTATATTCCATTGCTTATAAATAAAGGATTGTGTCTAGATCTATGGATGTTGTGTTATTGTCCCTGTTTACTCAACCCTCATTCGGCCAGTCATTGTATATAATGTCCCTTTGGAATGTTTGTCCAGACACATGAAATAACAGGAATACCCACAGAAATACCTTAGTAAAAGTATACAGAGCTAGTAGTCCAAGAAAACACTGGTTCCAAATCACCAAATTAATTAGTTATTTAATTAATGTTTTATCCAATGAAAGATGAGTAATATACTATAAAAATGGGTGTAGAGAAGGGTTCTGTTTATTCTGATGAAGTCTTCTGTAAGAAGATGAAAGCGCTTAATCTGTTGGTTTAATATCAGAACTGTTTGTATTGTTTTTATTGTTTGCCTCACTCTTGTGCCTACTTGCTGGAGGAATTAAACTTCAGGTTTTATCCATGTGAACCGGTGTTTCTGCTGACATTATCGTGCAGTCAATTGCTGAGGCGGGACAGCCTTTATAGGAGCTCTGTGTGACTGAAAGGTATACAAAGCCTAAACAACATGTCCTACATGGACCAACTCAAAGCCCTAATACTTTGTATCCTACAGACTGCTAAGAGGAGACCTGTGTCTGGCATACAAGGCATCCTCAAACCCATTACTGATGAATTTATTGCACATCAGCAAGTTGAATGACATAAAAACTTCTTGGTCTAGGGATCTAACCCTCTTCTGCAACATCAACAGAATGGTTTGGAGGAGCAGGTATATTTCACAGAAGATACTGCAGCTATGGAATAGACTCTCTATCCACATAAAATAGAATTCATCCCTATCAATTTTCAAGTGCAACTTAGATCTATGGATGGGAAACAGAAAATTTAGCCAAGGAATGGCCACAGAAATACCTGTCAAAGAGGATTACCGGCCTCAAACAGTTCCCCTATGCAGACCGTCTCAAAAAACTCCAGCTTACTCCATCGCATATTGCCTACTCAGAGGCGATCTCTGCCTAACATACAAAGCTGTGTCAAACCCAGAGCTGTTGGACATGCTCCACTTAAAGAAATCCCAATCCCTCTGAGCTACATGCTCTAGGGATCTAAACCTTGTCACCACAATAAACAGAACATGCTGGAGGGATAGATTCCTGTCCCAGAGACTTCCGATACTCTGGAACAAACTGCCTGTCTATATCAAACAAAGCTCCTCATTAGCACTGTTCAAGAAAAATCTTGATGACTGGATGGGAGATAGGAAATTCACCCCAGGGATCACTTCTGTGGCTCTGTTCGACAGCGGCACAGGAAAAAATTTTCTTGGCAGGCGAAAACCAGGGTACCTTTTGGCTAGGCTTATACAAGCCTTAGGGCTACTAACCTAGTATCTACCTATGAACCTATGGACTGCCCACTGTACTACTAATGGAGAAATGCATCTCTTAAATTTTTTATCCCATGCATGGGTCCCCTGATATTATATGTGGTATGCTCCAGTTATTCTGATTAGGGCAATATATAATTTTCAACCATGAGATGGGTAAGTCCACTCTATAAACAAATGGAATAGGTTAGTTCAAGTACAGAAAGGGGAATTGGTGAGGCTTAAAATGACCTGTAAGGGCAGCTAGCCTAGTACTTGCCTATGAACCTGTACAAATTAAGTTGTCCGTTTATTAGATCTGAAAAGAAATCTGCACTGAATGTTTTCTATGAACAAAAAGGCAAGGCACGATTTTCACATCATTTTTAAAAGTCTTTTATATTTCAGTTTTTAACATCTCATTGATAAAATAATATTTTCTGATTTTTTTTCAGAAATTGGGCTCTAATTAAGTACTGCTGTACCTTGAGTCCATGGTAGCATAGTGAAAACACACTATTTGAATGTCGTCTGTTCTCCTCTAGAAGTTGTAGCTTACACATTGCAAAGCAAATCAAGCTGCTTTGAGGACATATAAATAGGAGTTACATAAACAAACATTGATGAAACACAGCAAGACCGTTTTAACTAAATTGTTAAAAGTTAACAACCTGAAAATGAATAGTAGTCAGTAGGTTGAAGGTATGGGTGTAAAAAGGCATAAGACAGTAATGAAAAATAGGAAAAGTGCTATGTAATAACTAAAGAACTCTGCTATAAAATAAAAAAAATCACTTTGTCTTTTAGTTGCCTTACAGTACTAAGACTGCTGTTTTGTCTTCCTTCCATTTTTTGTAGACTTTTTATAACATTTCTTTAATGCCACTGTTCTTTGATAAATGACATTATCTGTAATTAGAAAAACAACTCTGTAAATGTGAGTATGACTGCATTTTTTTCATTTAATGTTAAAAGTTATTATAGTTCAAAACGACAGCAGTTTTATTATAAGAGGTTAATGTCATGCATGTCCTATAGAGGCGACATCAATTCAAAGTCCTCTGACATTGCATGTATAATTAAGAGGAAGAAACTGAGAAAAATCTGGGAAGCCATTCAACACCATATAAAACTTATTGGATTGTGAAAGTGTTTCTCTAGCCAAACAAATGAAATAGACTGTATTAATCTTTCAGTGATCAAGGGAGCTAAGCAGTAATATATATTGTCAGTTAAGCAAACCTCCAGTGAATGAAATCAGAATATATTTAGTTGATGCTGCAGTAAACGCAGGTGGATGTACATATATTCTTAAGCAAAGTGCAGGGTTCTGGGTCTGCTTTTATTTAAACCTTAATAGCGAAACTGCTACTGAGTTTGATTTAATTAATTGAAATATTGCTTTACATATTGTGACACACAGACTGTTGTCACACAGAAGATGACACCAAGAGAGAAAAAGTATTTACCCCTTATTAGAGTGGCAGGTGAGTTAATTTAGTGTGGGTAGAGGAGGTCCAAAGTTCTGCACAGGATTGCAGAGAGGGACAAAATCATTTTTTGTACTTTGGAGGGAATAAGATTTGCTTTTGAGGAGTCGATTTACTAATTTCAGAAGTGAAATAAAACATACTTGAATATTTTAGTACTGCAACAATCATTTACCCGCCTTTTAGTCTTACCTGTATTATAAGTTCATAGGCATATACTAGGCTAATTCAAAATTTGGGCTTTTCTAAGTCTAGTCAGGCATCCCAATTGTACCCTGCAAGTTTATGTGCCTTAGAGGTTATTTTAAGGGGAATATGTCCATTAGAGATATAGGTGCTCTGGTCTCTGGTAATTTAGCTGAGGTATTATGTGCTTATATGTTTACTTGTATTAAGATACCATTTTAGAGGTGTTATTAACTTGCTTGTAATTTAATTTTGAGTTCCTGCTTCTTTTTGCAAGTTTTCTGTCCTGTTTTTTTCTTCTACTGCTGAAAATTGGTTTAATTCCTTCCTGTTTACCCCCATGGCAGCTTTTCACCTTAAGATCTACTACATGAGGACGTCCTATTGCAGAGACCTCCTGCTTACTGATATTATCCTGCTTTACCTTTCCTTTCCTCAGGAATATGCCCTAATCATTGAGGGCCAGAAGCCTAGTTGGATTCAGTCTTCCAGACATCTTAAGCTAAACCCAGTAATAGCTGAGTTTATACTAAGTTATAACACTATTTGTCTGTCCTACTTTTCACTGCTCTTCATTTTAAAATTTACTGAGGTGATCAGATAGAATTTGCTCCTCAATTCTGTGACTCAGGTGTGCTGTCTGATAACTTGACACTTAAGGACATGGTTTCATATCATCTCTCATTAAGGCAACCTATTTCCATGTTAAGAATGCAGCCCTGATCAGACTGACACCTTATTCCATAGCAATTGAGGTTCACACATAGGTTATTTTGTTTTATTGCAAAAATCTCCGCCTTGGGTTTATGGATAGTGACCTGGCATAGGTGGAAGGAGAATTTTGCAGCAAGATTATTGAACTGAGAACCTTAAACCAGTCATATTACACTGGGACTTTGGAATCTGTACTGGCTTGTGATTGCAGTTAGATGTATGTTTAAAATCCTGACCTTCATGTGCTATACCTTTCTCAGCCTATATATTGCTTATCTAAGAGTTGCTGAGACCCTGTGTCATCAGGTGACGTACTACTGGCAGTTCCATGGGTCCATTTAGAGACACCAAGTAGGTTTTCTTTTCCGTGTCTTACTCCACTTTTATATAACCAAGTACCTTACTTGTTTCAGGCATGCTATTCTAAATACTACTTAAGGATATATCTGAAATATTCTATTGTTAGGGCCATCTATCCAGATTTCAATAGAGGCGCTTCAGTTTTGAGTACTAAATTATTTTATACTTTATTTGCTTTTAGATTTCTTAAATTTTAATCATAAATGATTTTAGCATTTTAACATTTCCTGTAGTTTTAATGTTGGATCTGCCAACTTTGCATGTATCATGTTGATTTGTAAAATACCCAGGAATCAGGAATTTAAATATTTAATGATTAAGCATATTGATACAGCAAAGTGAAGGTCAAAGGCTTGACTTTTACAATATTCATGTGTAATCTTACAACACAGTTACAATTATACAGAATGTTCTCTCTTCAGTAGAACTGACTTTGCTACCAGTCCAACTTTAAAATCCAGTTGTTTCATTTTGTACTTGACTAATTAAAAAAAAAAAAACTATTTACTGCCCACATCTAGATGACAAAAGTACAAGTCTGTGCTTCATGCTGCTAGAAAAACTAAAATGTATGCTTTCAGTACATAGAATAAAGCAGCACACTTCACAATGAGAAACTTATGTAGAGCAATACAAATTTCAGTCCTGCATTTTCCTACGTTATAAGTCTTGTCTAATCCTTTAAAACATCTTTCTTGAGTACCTCATTTATGTTTCATATGTGGTAAGATCTAAGTCAGAGACTTGAGGGACTTAAACCTGTTTCCCAGAGCTCCACTATTGACTTTATTTGACTGGATTGTTTTCTCACTAATCTGCTATAACCAGCACAGAGCCAGGGACTTATATTCAAGACTCGGATAAATGTGGAAAGCCCTGGAATGTGAGAAATGCGCTTTTCATCTAAAAGTGTAGAAAAAAGCTGCACTGAACGGTACTTCATACACCGGCACCAGCACCATTGGATTTTTTCTGTAATGGGGTGTATCTGCAAGAACTTTTCCCCTGTAAGAGACCTGCAAAATCTTTACAACCTTAGAAATCCAGGTCTGAGGCTCCAATAACCTCTGCAGAAGGCTAATAAACACACCTTGAGCTGCAGTTTGCCACTGACCAAATAACTAAGCATTTCCCCACTTAGTAGTTAGTATATCAAAACTGTATACTAAACAAACAAAACCACAGTCAGTTATAGTCACCCCACCCTCCCCGTGTCATTTCTGTTGAAAGCATGGACCAGCACTGCCCCACATCTTCTGCAGCCAGCAGATATAACATTATTCCAAATGTATTGTTCCCATAAAAATCTGTTTCCATGAAATTTGCTCCTTCATTTTTCTAAAGCTCTTACCTCTAATTCATTTATCTCTTTTACAGTATCCAGAACTTCCTTTACATTAGGAATAGATTTCCATTCTCTAGTGACTACTTTTCTGGCAGACAATAGCATTTGAAGTTAGTAAGGCCTATCACTTGACAATTCAGATCCTATATCATAGCTCTAAGCCATCATTTACTGAGATACAATCAACATCTTTTCCCAACGGTTTTTGGAATTCATAAATTTCAATGCCTTGGATCAACTAATCCATTATCCCACCAGGGGCTCTAATATCCTAGATCTGGTCATTACCAACATGGGAGATAGATGCTCCACACCAGTGGTCACCCCCTCATTGGACAGGTATGACCATAAGCAAATCACCCTTGACATCCACATCCCACCCCCACCCCCCAGTAAGGAAACCTCTGTAAAAAAACTTCTCCAAAGCCAACTTCATGCTACTCAAGTCAGAAGTGACAAACTTCATGATACCCATGCAGACGGGAGCTGAAAGTTAGATTGCTGAATCCTACACTAAGGCACTGTATGAGCACATCCACTCGTGCATGAATCGTGCAATCCCAAATAGAACCAAGACGCTCTCCTCCAAAAAAGGAAGCCAATCTGGTGGTCCCTGGCTATAAACAAACTATACAACAGAAGAAAAAAACTGTTGCAGAAAAGAGGAAAATCCCAGGATGCAAAAAACTCCCTTACCAGTCTAAGTAAGAAGCTGAGATCCCTCATAAAATCCTCCAAAGCTAGTTATGAAAATAAAATTGCCAAAGATTCCAAAGACAACCACAAGGCATTTTATAGTTTTGTCAAGAATCTAAATGGCAATGCTCAGATATGCTCTGAGCTACAACAGAATGGCATTAAATATACTGAATCCAAGGATATTGCCAATATCCTGGTGGATCAATTTAGTGCCAACTTCACCCCTCCATCACCCCCTAAAGGGCCTATTTCAATATCAAAAGATTGCCAAATTCCGGTAATTATGGCCACACAGGTAGAAACTGCACTCTCCAAAGCTAAGAATACATCCATGGGACCAGATGACATCCCGGACTGTGTACTACATGAACTACAAAATGAAATGGCACCTCGTCTAAGTGTCATGTTTAATCATAGCCTCACCTCAGGCTTTGTGCCCACTGAGTAGTGCACAGCTACAGTTATCCCACTCCACAAGGATGGATCCATCTTGGATCCCGGAACTACCATCCCATCAGTCTGACAAGCCTGATCTGCAAAGGCTTGGAATGCATTATCATGGAACTTATAAACAAAGACATTGGCAACGTTCAAACATAGGACCCCACCCAGTTTGGGTTCGTGAAGGGCCGATCTTGTCTCCTGAACCTGATTGACTTCTTGGAATCAGTATCCATAGCTGTAGACAAGGGTAAGGCAGTTCACACAGCCTTTCTGGACCTCGCCAAGGCCTTTGACACCATCCCCCACATTCTGGAATCATAGATAAACTTACTAAGCTGGGCAGAAATCCCTAAGTCACTCAATGGGTTGCCAACTGGCATACTGACAGAACCAGACTGTAAAAGTTGCCAACTTCAAATCCAGCTCCAGACAAGTGACAAGTGGAGTACCTCAGAGTTCAGTCCTGGGACAACTCTTGTTTGGCATCTACTTCTCTGAAGTACAGGCCAACAATAAGGGACTCTGACTAACAAAGTTTGCAGATGACTGTAAACTGAGAGCCATTGTTGAATCCCCAAATGATGTGGATATTCTACAAAAGGGCCTTACAGAAACAGATGCTTGGTGCCAGAGCCATGGGCTCAAGCTTAATGCCAAGAAATGTATAGTTATCCCCTTTGGGAAAAACCATGTACCGATGAATTACCAAATAGGTGGCAGTACATTAAACACCAAAAGTGTGATAAGAGACTTAGGGACACAGATGGACAGTGGTCTCACCTTCGATAACCACATCACCACAACAGTCAGGAAATCCTTCTGTGTGGCACACCTCATCACTAAGGGCTTTTCATCCAGAAAAAAGGAGGCCATTGTCCCACTGTAATCATCCCTCATTAGACCCATTATAGAGTACAGTGCCTCGTTTGTTGTGTACCTCACAACACATCTGCAACAGCTGGAAAGTCTACAGAAATACCTCACTAAAAGAATCACAGGCCTAAAGCAGATGCCCTATACTGACCGTCTAAAAAAACTCCAGCTATACTCTGTGGCATATCATGTACTCAGAGGCGATCTCTGCTTAACATACAAGGCCATGTCAAACCCTGAGCTGTTGGACATGCTCCACTAAAGAAATACCAGTCCTTCAGAGCCACATGTGCCAGGGATCTAAACCTTGTCATCACAATGAACAAAACATGCTGGAGGGATAGGTTCCTGACACAGAGACTTCCCATGCTCTGGAATAGACTGACCATACATGTCAAGCAGAGCACCTCCTTGGCCCTATTCAAAAGGAACCTTGACAACTGGATGGGAAATAGGAAATTCACCCCAGGGAGCACATCAGTTGCCCTGTTAGACAGGGGTCCAGGTAAGTAAATAATGTGTGAAGAAATACTCAGGGAATTGTTATGGCTAGGCTTGTAAAGGCCCTAGGGCTGATAGCCTAGTACCAACCTATGAACCTATTTGTCCTCCAACATTCCTGTCACAGTTGGAATTTTTTAAAAACTGATAACTCATTGCCTTCCCCAAAACATGTTCATCTCTCTGTTTCCCATTACTCCTCCAGAATTTGTTATCTACTGAGGAAGACTCCTCTGAAGTCTACTACGGGTAAAACATACCTATGCAAACACTTCCATGCTAAAATTTTATTACAGATGACAGGTCTGCTGTGACTTAACAAAGTCAGATTTATTGTACCCAGTCTACTGGGGTTGAAGTTATTTCTGGCCAGTAGACATGTGCAATACATTTGACTTAGTCTAACCTGATTTCTAGTATTCTTTGCAAAGAGTTCTTGTATTCCATTAACATGGGGGATATGCCCACACCCCCATCTCTAAACATGTTACTTCTGAAGTTGCAGCCTTAGAGATCATATTTGGAGATCAGGTCTGTGAGGGGAGAGCTCCAAATTAAGCGTAAAGGAGCAAAGACATTGTAAAAAATCTTCAAAATGTTATTTTATAGGTAACTTAACATGGCAGTTGAATGAAGCAGTGGGATATGTGGTCAGTAGGTTAGGCCTTGCAGGCATCATTTTTGCGAAGCACTGGTATGATGTCAGGTGGTCCACCATAGCATGGCACTCAGTAAAGGAGTTAGCAGTAATGATTTGTAACGTTCCTCTAATCATACTGGAGATGAGGAGGAGTTGATGTTTTGAAATCTACTGGATAAGCTGTCAGTGGTATTTTTGTTTTTCTGTCCCTGCCAATTTTAGCAGAAGCAGCAGTTCTTAATGTGTCTGCGACCCTGATACTTTGAACTGTATTTAAGGTGACTTAATACCTGATAACGTATTACTAATGATGAAATGGTCATTAATTAACTAGAAGTTTAGTCTGTCAAGAGCATCTGGTGCAACTCATTTTGCATCACTGTAAACCAGACTGAGAAGGGCTCCTTTGCGAGGTATGAGTTGCATTTTTATGCCAGTTCTGATACACAAGATGCTGCAATGATTGAAGTATTTACTATTATTATAACAATTCTGTTCACTTAATTTTAATGCAGTATTGCAAAATGACAAAAGTTATTTAAAAAGGTTCTTGATTTTTTTCTGTTTTTCTTTTTATACAGCCAGTTGCAGTGTACCTAGAGCTTGCTGAACCCATAGCAGTTCTACTTTCTTAAAGAACAGCTCTCCACGATTTAAGCTAAAGGCATGTGGGAAGAGTTTAAATTTTGATATGCTGTACTTTCTTTTTAAATGTGCGTGTCTCCATTTCCTGGCATGCCAGTTTCTATTTGCTTTGCCAAAACAGTAGTAGTGCTATATTACTTTCATTCAAATATGTATTTTCCACTTATGCAATGTTTATAAATGATTGTGCTTCACAAATAAATGCTTTATTCTGCACTGAAGTAGTAGAACCAGCCTTTCAGCAGCAATATTTGTTTTATATTGCTGTTCTTCTACTA
The DNA here is from genome assembly GCF_019279795.1 of Protopterus annectens. NCBI lineage: Eukaryota > Metazoa > Chordata > Ceratodontiformes > Protopteridae > Protopterus > Protopterus annectens. The sequence continues at coordinate 1,317,929,449 of NC_056739.1, forward strand.
ACTACGTCCATCCACCAGCTAGGGAAAAGAGCCCCCCCCCCACACACACACACATTCACACACTGCTCATTAATAACATAACATCTGGTAATAAAAGCAGTATGATATTTTAAAATGTATATTTAAATTCTCAGCAGGCTGTTGTTTTATGAAGCCGAACTCTATAATTAGCGTGCCATTTTAGCATCCATTCAAGTTGCCCTGTTATGTTTCCTATTGAATACAAATTCGTACAGCTAGTATTTTGTTGTATTATGCTCACTTCACTGCAGTCAGATTGCACATTTTTGCAGTGCTATAAAGAATATTAATTGTAATCATTTTATCCTAAAGGAAAGTGAGCAGGGTATATAAACACACATGAGTTTTTCCATGTAAATCGATATGTGCTTCAGTGTTAGGTTCTTTCTTTTAAATCAACATGCGCTTCTATGTTAATAATGACACATATAAGGTCAGTCTAGTTTGAGTCAGGATGTTATTACCTATGCCACAAGTTGCTAGGCAACTGTAACTATGCTGTCATGAGAATCTATGATATTGAGACTCCAGTAGTGAATTATAAAATGCGTCATCCATGATGAGTGGAATGCAAAGAGCGAGCATGATGTGTCGTACTGACAACTCAAGCTTTAGAAGGTAGCACATGCAAAGCATGATTGGCATATATCACTCCATTACTAGCCTAGGGGCGCTGTGTCTATTAATCATCACTTTCCACATATTAAAGCTCTTGTGAATCATGAGGCTGCAAAATTACTGAAACCCTAACATTTCAAGTCCTTATTTGTGTGCTATTGTAACTGGTGATTTATTAATGGCAGCATATTTATGCTACCCAATAAGTTTTGTCACTGTGGTCTGTCTTCAAACTATTTAAATGGTTGTATAGTTCTCATTTAGATTTTACAAAGCAGTTATACCAATTCTAGGACATATTAACAGACTGTTTCACATATCTTTGAATTTACAAATCATCTTAATGAAACTGTTACATACACATTTATTATTTGGTTACTTGATATTTTATTGATTGTTTAAGTGATGCTATTGACACAAAACAACATTTCAGGACTGTTTCTCAGACGGCATAAAGCAGGCAACTACACTGAATGTAATACAAATGTAACAGCAACTGATACTATCTATTAACAGCACAAAAGCTTAAAAGCACATCATCTGTAAACTTCAAGGCCAGAATTGTAACTGCCATTTTGTTCAGTTTACAAATGATATAAACAGATCAGTATAGCTACTTTTAAATTAACTGTGCAAAGGCGCCATCCTCAATAGGCAGTAGCTGTGTAGCTACAGCCTGGATAATTAGTGTAATGTAGTTCCCCACTGAAGCAAATGGGTGCAGTACAGCTAAAAGTGCTTTCACCCTTAGCAGAAGTGACGTAGTAAGAGTGTCTGTACCAGAGATGACATCTGTGATGCAGAGAAACCTAATTTACTTTGGCCATGTACATGGACTCTAAATTTGTATGCAGTTCAGAAAAAAAATATCAGTGCTTAACTGTAAGTCAATCTTCAGCTGAGCAGTGGGATTTTAAGAATCCCAATAGGCTGCATATTGCACAAAATCACGCAAGGGAGCCATAGGGAAGTACAACTGTCCCTACTTATAAGCCATTATTATTTATTTATTTATTGGTTGTTAACCGGGTTAGTCCAGCTGGTCTAGTGGCCCATTTTCAGTGGAGACCCGAGGAGAAAAGCTCCAGTACATATATAAAGTACATACAATATAAACAAAATAGGTTTACATCATTATAGTATATCTAAGTATACAGAATATGCATCATTATATGATGTAAGTTCAAACAGTTCAAACAGTTGTGAGTTTACAAAGGCAGAATTACAGAGACTTGCCAAATTTTATAATAGATAAAGTGAGTAGCATGAGTCAGTATTAGGCTGTACAGGAGTAACAGTTTTACAAGTAATATATACACTCTGGTTTGCAATTAGAGCTTTTCAGTTTGAGAATATGAGTAAGGTAGGCCAGAGACATGTATGCAAAAGAATTTTGGAAAGATGTTCTGAGCAAGTATACATAGTAGCATATAACATAGTATAGTTTTCTTTTTATAGATCAAAATGCAGTTTATCTATAAGTATTAACATAATTCCAGCAAAGTTCTATCCATGTCTGAACATGAGATTCTCATTTGGTCTAATTGGTCTAATAAAAGCAGATATGAGGAAACAAGTTCAAAACAAGCTGTGTTAGACCATGACTGACAATCTAGCACTGTAGTGAATTGCATAATTCTTCTTCTTTCGGCTTTTCCCAGTTAGGGGTCACCACAGCAGATCACCTTGTCTGCTCATGATTGGTAGTGGAGTTTTTACAATGTCGAGTTGCCAGCTCGGCACCCAACCTTCCACAGAAGGCACACACATGCATGCACTCATACCTAGGGCCAATTTAGAGTGTACAATCCACCTACACCATGTCTTTAGGATGTGGGAGGAAACCGGAGCGCCCAGCGGAAAACCACATGACCACAGGGAGGACATGCAGACTCCGCACAGAAGGCACCCAGCTGAGGACCGAACCAGAGAACCTCTTGCTGTGAGCTGGCAATGCTGACCGCTGCACTACCATGGACGCCTTACATTATTATCTTATAATATTCAAACTATAGTATTCTAGCATTACAAGAATTGATACTAACATCCAGGAAATACTGTCTTCATAAATGGCTAAATATAAATATGCATTTTTCCATAACACACAAAGTTATTAAGTAATTTGCATGCTAGACTACATAAAAAAATGGAAGTAAATGTGGTGTTTTTGATGTTGTTGCACATATTTCTCTGTGTCCATAGGTGTGTTAATAAGGCATGTTTTTGTGTGTGTGTGTGTCTTCAGTAGCATTAAAGCACCTTATTCTCTGTAGTTCTGCACACTTCTTCATTTCATTAGCATGTCAGATGTTATGGGCACAGTAGATACCAGCTTAAACTGACATGCATTACTGTCTTAAAACACCAGAACATGCCAGTGTGTGTGTGTGTGTGTGTGTGTGTGTTGTAATCTGTCTGTATATATAAAGAGAGAGAGATGTAGTGCATTACTACTTTGCTGCTTTGTAAGCGCTCTGTGCACCATGGCTTTTGCTGTAGCAGTCAACTGAGTAAATGTCAGGAAAATCCTACTACGACAGCTGAACTTTATTTGCAGTTAATCAAAATCTCTTTAATTGATGGCAGGTGTGTATCCAAGAAGACTGAATGCTGTAATTAAATCAAAAGGTGCTTCAACAAAGTATTAGTTTAAGGGTGTGCACACTTATGCAACCAGCTTGTTGTATGTTTTTGTATTATTTATATTTTTCCCCTAACAGATTAGTTTGTTTTTCAATTGAATTATACAGGTTATAGATCACATTAAAGGCAGGGGCGACCCATGCTGTTGGACTGCCAGACTGCAGCCCCGCCAGCTGTAAAATAAGAAAGAAAGTCAAATAAAATAAAACACACACAAAAAAAATGATTGCAAATAGACTTTCGCGCATGTGCACTAGCATTTCCGATATCTGGACTGCTGCTGAGACAGTCTGCAGCATGCGCAGACTGTCTCAGCAGCAATCTGGATTACAAAGCATTCCAAGTATAGAGATTCCAGAGGTCTATGCAGTTGTAACTGCATAGACTGTCACAGGAAAGGGATCGGACTCAGACTGCAACTTCAGCAGGCTCATCAGGGAAGGACATCTTGTGGGCTTAATGAAGCTGTGGCAAGATGTATTTAGTGCTGCTCCAAAGAACGAATGAAGCTGTGGAAGGATTTACCTGTCCCGGGGGAGGGTGTGTGTGTGTGTGTGTGTGTGTGTGTGTGTGTGTGTGTGTGTGTGTGTGTGTGTCTGTGTGTGTGTGTGCGCAATGCCCCCAGGTGCTACATGGTGGTGGGTAGAGAATAAGGCTTGAACCCTGTACTTTGGGCCCAGGTGGCAAGAGCCTGAATTCCCTACCCACCACTGTTTGTAAAAATGTTGCAGATTTTTCCCTCATACTTGTTCTGTTCCTCATAAAATCTGTGGTTTCTGTATTTTTGTGTCCTTGCAAAGCCAGTAGTGCATTGGTGCAATGGTAGCATTGTTGCCTGACAGCTACATGTTCTCTGGTTTGATTCTTGGCTGGGGTGCCTTACCTTCTGTGTGAAGTCTGTATGCCCTCCTTGTTTTTGTTTCCTCTAGTGTCCTCCCATCTTACAAAGACATGTGTCTGTCTGGAGTGTTTCTCCCTGGGCCTCTGCTAGAAAATAGCTTTTGTTCCAAGTCAGACTTTCCTGGTTAACAAATGTTAAAAATGACATGCATTTGAATATCAGACTTCATATTCTTCAGAAAGTGCATGGTAACACAAAATCTTTTATTCTAGCAATTTTTTAAGTCTATAAGATGGATATTTGAAATTTGTCCCTATTTTTGGGACTGTATTCCCCCATTATTGGCTTCATCCAGGTTTTGTGCTAAGGTTGAGAGCTATGGTAAGAACTGAATTCACTGAATATGTTTGGGGGCTGTATTCACCCATTACTGGCTTTGTTCAGGTGTTTTGTGCTAAGAGGTTGACAGCTGTGCTATGGTGAGAACTGAATTCACTAAATGGTAGCCATTTAAGTTTCTGTCTTCCTCTTTCACAAAACAGCTGATTTGGCATAGTGGTTTGTTGCTCCGACTGTTTTGCACAGGGTCCTTGGTTTAAGGCTTGGCAGTGAAATGTATGGTGGTAACACAGCATTTTATTCTAGCAACTTTCCAACATTATACAAGCAATGTTTAAAATGTGTCCCTGGTTTTTGAGCTTTTGCCCCCCCCCCCAACAATAAACTTTGGCTTTTTCCAGATTTCTTTGTGCTGCAAAGTTCAGAGATACAACTGAGTGAGTAGATTTTACAAGGAGCTGAGAGCTGCAGGGGAGCAAAAGTTTAGTGCTGCTTATGCTGAGTCTGCTTGCATTATTAATAGCACAACAGGTAGTATACTTGCTTTTGATGCAGAAGGCTGTGGGTTGTACTCCCACAGTAGATAGATGCATTTCTGATACAGTACTGTGTTGTAAAAGGGGTGGATGTGAAGATACATAGTAACTATGAACCTGTTCTCAATTTGCCATCCATTCCCTATTGCAACATTGCGAGCTTATCATTTTTTTTTTAGTGTAAAATAGGCAATTTATTCCTCAAAGGTAATGGGCACTTTATTTGTAGATGAAACAATGAAATACAAAGTTGTTTGCTAGCAGCAACCTCTTCATTAGTTACAGATCGCTTTAATGTGGAATTATTTAGATGACTTTTACTACTTCAGAGATTGTGCTTATGTACTGATACTGGTGGACTGTAGAAGTTTGAGTAGACTTTTATGATGGAAATGTTCTGAATTGGGCAGTTTTCTCATTACTGGTGCATGCATTTTGTTTCATTGTTTACTGGAAAATTTTCAAAACAATAAATTTAAAACACCCTCTAAAACTGTACTGTATTGTACAAGGAATATAATTTAATACAGTCAGGAAGGTGTATGAAAGAGCATGTGTATGTTTCGTGTGCAAGGGGCCTGTGATTTGAAAACAGCCCAAACCCAAAGTTAATCTGCCACTGGCAAAATGTATTTTCTTTGAATGTGGGTTTCAATGCTGTTTCAGTGACTGAGTTTTCAAGGGCAGAGAAGTTTTAATGCTAAGTCTGTTCTCATTGTGAGACTGCACTGCTTTGTTTAGCAGATATATCATCTATTAGTGTTTGCTACGTAAAATGCCAAATAAAACTTTTAAATGAAGTCCAAATCATTGCATAAGTAAAGCAGTATGCACATTAGTGTTTATGTAAATGGGGTTAAATAGCCAAGTAATGGTTCATTGGAATGGCTGTAGGGGGGGAAGCTCCATTTGACCATGATTTTGTGAGGGGGGGAAGGGCAGCAAAGTCAAAGACAGCCCCGGCTGAACTACACCGCTCAGCTGTCCAGATTTTTGCAGAATGAATAGATTTTTGCTTCTTATTTTTCGTTTGTTCCTCATAAAATTTGTGGTTTTCTGTCAAATCATTTAGGAATGAAGTCACTAAATAATGACAGACACTGAGTTTCAGACTTCATAACCTTCAGAAAAATGCATGCTAAAGCAAGACCTGTTATTTGATCAACTGTCTCATTTTATACAAGACCAATTTTTAGTACTGTTTATATGTTCCCCCCATATATTTGGCCTTGTCCAGATTTCCTGCATTAACAGGTTGAGAGGTACATGCAAATACATTGCTTTATAGAATTAGGCATATCCAAACCTCTCAACTGTCCCCAATTTTGGCTCACAATGTTGCTCTTCCCCTAATAATCCCTCCGCAAAATGACAGCTTTAGAAGAAAACATGGAGGGTTTACAGTTAATAAATAACTGTAATAATCAGTTATAGATTACTTTTATTTCAGAAATGCATGTAGATTCTTTTATTTTGTCAGCTGCTCAAGTTAGCAGTACTAATATTAAAAAGTGTCCCTTCTTTGACAGGTTCCCAGCTGTATTGTGTGGCTATTTTATATTTTTGAATCACATTTTTGGTCCATTTTTCATAAAATTGTTTTTTTTTGGCAAATTAGTGGCAAATCATTAAAGACTGAAGTTAGAAAATAATGACAGACATTTCAGTTTCAGATTTCATACCCTTCAGTAAATTCATACTAATGCAAGACCTACTATTCTATTATCTTTCTAAGTTTATAATATTTAAAAATTGTCCTTATTTTTGGGCCTTTGTCCCACTTCTATGTATGGCTTTGTCCAGATTTCTTGCTCTGAGGTTGAGAGGTATGACAAATGTGTCAAGACCATCGCAGTCAGCCAGAAACATTTCAAATTGTGACATACTTGTTGCACCCCACTCCCCC
>NC_056739.1:1317941352-1317988852 GCF_019279795.1 Protopterus annectens
CCGCCCTTGTGGCTCTGATGGATCTAGATTTTTGAGGTGAAGCATATTCATCAAATCTGGGTTTGACATGGCCTTGTATGTTAGGCAAAGGTCACCTCTGAGCAAGCGATAAGCGACTGAATAGAGCTGGAGTTCTTTCAGTCGGGCAGCATAGGACAGATTTTTGAGACCCTTTATCCTTTTGGTGAGGAACTTTTGTGGCCTCTCCAGCTGCTGCAAGTGTCGGGTCAGATACATTCGAATGGGGCATTGTACTCAATCATTGGTCTGATGAGTGATGAGTAAAGGGAGACTATGACCTCCCTTGATCTAGATGAGAATCCCTTCATGATAAGGTGGGCAATGTAGAAGGTCTTCCTAACTACTTTAGCTACATGGGTGTCGAATGACAGACTACTATCAACCTGGATCCCCAGGTCCCTGATAACTTCTTCTGTGCTCAGTGGATTGCCACCTATTTGGTAGCTAGGGGTAACCTTGTTTTTCCCGAAGGGTATGACTATGCATTTTTTGGCATTCAACTTTAGGCCGTGGCTCTGGCACCAGTTATCCGTTTCTGTGAGACCCTTCTGAAGGATATCTGTGTCAGATGTATTTTCTACTATGGCGCCCAGTTTGCAGTCATCTGCAAACTTTGTCAGCCATAACCCTCCTGTGTTTGCTTGTACTTCAGAAAAGTAGATGCCAAACAAGAGTGGGCCCAGGACTGAGCCCTGTGGGACACCTCTTGTGACAGGCTTTGAGTCTGACATGGCGCCAGCAACTCTGACCCTGTGGGTTCTGTCACTCAGCCAGTTTGCAACCCATCTTGTAATGTATGGGTTAACATTTAAGCTGATGAGTTTTTCAATGATACCCGAGTGGGGTATTGTATCAAAGGCCTTAGCCAGATCGAGGTAGGCTGTATGGACTGCCTTTCCCTCATCAATGGCTTTGGTGACTGTTTCGAAAAAGTCAACCAAGTTTAAAAGGCATGATCTGCCTTTGACAAAGCCAAACTGGGTTGGATCCAAAGTCTGCAAATTCCCTATGTCTTTATTTATGAGGTCCATTATGATCCTCTCCATGGCTTTGCAGATAAGGCTTGTCAAGCTAATGGGCGGTAATTTCCAGGGTCGGTGGAGGCACCGCCTTTGTGAAGTGGGACCACAGTTGCAGTGCGCCACTCCTGGGTACGTATCCAGAGGTAAGACTTTGATTAAACAGCTGTCCTAGCTGTGGGTTTAATTCCTCATTGAGTTCATGGAGCACACAGCCGGGGACACCATCAGGTCCCATGGTTGCTGTGTTTTTTGCTTTGGAGAGAGCAGTTCTCACTTGGGCATTGGAGATGTTTGGGGGGCTGCAATCGTTTGGTATAGATATCTCTCCTTGTGGGGGGGGGAGAAGTTTGCACTGAACCTGTCAGCCAGTATGTTGGCTATGTCTGTAGGATCAGTAATCTTCACATCATTTTGAACTAGTTCTGAGCATATCTGGGAGTTTCCTCCCAGGTTTCTAACATAGCTAAAGAAGGCCTTATGATTGTCTTTTGAGTCTTTAGCTATTTTTCTCTCGAAATTTGCTTTGGATGATTTTATGAGAGCTCTTAGTTTTTTACTTATAGTGATCAAGGGTGTCTTACCTTTTAAGGATTTTGCTCTATCTTGTAGTAGCTTCCTCCTTTTGTTGTAGAGTTTGTTTATGGCTGGGGTCCACCAGACTGGACGCTTACCTTTGGTACAGAGAGTCTTTGTTTTGCTTGGGATTGCCTTATCCATGCAGTCCTGCAGGTGCTGGTAGAAGGCATTTGTAAGTGATTCAGCGGCTTGAGTACTGTTTTCCGCCATCTCGGGGGCCTTAAAGGAGACCACACTAGTCTTTAGAAGTGTGAAGTCGGCTTACGAGAACTTCTTTACTGTGGTCTTTTTATTTCAGGTGGGGGTGGAATGAGGACCTCCAGCGAGATTAGTTTGTGATCTGATCTCACCAGTGAGGGGTATACTTCCGGTGTTGAACATTGTGCTCCCATGTTCGTGATGATGAGATCAAGTATGTTATCTCCTCTTGTGGGGATGGTGACTAGTTGTTCCATGGCATTTGAGTTTATGAATTCCAGGAACTTTTGGGCTAGGGTGTTTGGGCTTGAGTAGTGTTCCCAGTCTATATTAGGGTAATTGAAGTCACCTAGTATGATGGTGTTTGGTGATACATTTATCCCCTCTAGTGTTTTCAGGAAGGCCATGTGAGGTTCCTGAGTTTGTGAGGGTGGCCTGTAACATGCTACAATTTGCAGAGCAGTCTTGCCTATGGTTAATTGCACCTGGATGGCCTCCGATGCATCATGCGTTGCCACCAGTCTTGAGGTGTGGGTGTCCTTGATGAATATGGATACCCCCCCTCCTTTCTTAGTATTGTCCGGATTTTGGGGCCGGAACGCATGATATGAGGTAAAACCTGATAGTGCTGGGGTGCTCTCAGGAGCCTTGAACCAGGTTTCTGTCACAGCACAGACATCGATGTTCTCCATACTGAGAAGGGCTTCGAGTGCGTGAATTTTGAGATTTAGACTTCTGGCATTGAGCAGCATTACCCTTAGTTTTTTTCCTTTTTTGTGTTCTAGGGTGGTAGGTTTAGAATTTGAGCCTTGCCTAAAAAAGGCACTATGGGGGTGGCAAGAGCCTTTGCCAATATCCGGAATCCCAGGGGTGACAGGTGCATGCCGTCCCTTGTGAAGCAGCGTGGCTTGTCCAGCATGTCATCCCAGGCAGACAGACACTGGATCCCCTTTGAATGACACCAGTACTTAAGCCAGTAAGGCGAGGACATACTGTTTTGTTCATATGTTATCAGCTGCCATAGGGAAAAATCTGAGACTTTTGCCTACCTTGTGTGATTCAGGTATCCATGGTTAATGTTTTTTCTATCTCTGGTAAAACGAGCTGCTTACCTCATCCTAGAACCTTCTTTAGGGAGGTTTTGTGTAACACCTAGTTCATATGCAATAAGGCAAGACAAAGTTTGTTTGAACTGCTTATTGTGGTTGACATTGTGATTGACATTGTGATTGGCATTACCTTTATCACCAAGATATGGCTAAATACTAAATGTGGCCCTAATTTGAATGTTATTATTCCAACATGATTCCTTCTGATTTGTAGATGTTTCTTGACATTATGACAGCATTAAGATCCTAAGAACTTTAGGTGTGAATGAGGGGAATATATTAAGTCTAAGGTTGAGTTATCTTAGAGTATTTTCCTTACTTTAATATGCACAGACACCAGGGGTGAACAGGTTACAGGGAAATGATGTCCCTTGTGAAAGTGACTGAAAGTTATCACAGTGAGTTTTGTTGTTTTGATATGTATATATATATATATATATATATATATATATGTGTATATGTGTGTGTGTGTGTGTGTGTGTGTGTGTGTGTGCGTATATATATCTATATATCTATATATATGTGTGTGTGCGTGTATATATAAATATATATATATATATATATATATATCTATAGGATCCGGACACATGCTTGACTAGCATATGTCCGAATCACAAAACATCGAACACACATACATAAAAGAGCTTAACATCGACAAGCGCTTCCGTGTATGTGTGCCTGTTTTGTAGATCGGACTACAGTGCGGATAAGGGAAAATTCCCTTTTCCCCACTGTAGTGCGATCTCGGAGTGAGAATAATAAAGTAGGGGGGGTTTGGGGGCTCCCCTGCAGAAACTTGTTTTTTTTTTTTTTGAATTACACATACATGGAAGTGCTTTTCAATGTTAAGCACTTTCGTGTATGTGTGTTTGATGTTTTGTGATTCGGACATATGCTAGTCAAGCATGTGTCCTAGACCCATATATAAATATATATATATATATATATATATATATATATATATATATATATATATATATATATATATATATATATATATGGGTCTACTATTCGCTGACAGCCCATTTCACTGAAACCCATTTGGTCGACAGCTCATTTCATTGACAAACATTCTAGGTGGGGGGCTGCGCCCCCCACACCCCCCCCCAATGTGGGGGGCTGTGCCCCCCACACCCCACCAACTATATATAACAACTCCACAGTCGCCCAACAGTGGGGAGGGGGGCAAAACCCAGGTTTTTGCCTTGAATACTTTTGTCAATGAAATGAGCTGTCGACCAAATGGGTTTCAGTGAAATGGGCTGTCAGCGAATAGAAGTAGACCCATATATATATATATATATATATATATATATGGGTCTATGTTGCGAGATCAAAATTACATTATCTTGAACTAGCAACATCGAGACCCATTAAAGCGAAAGTACAATAGATCGAAAGTGCACTTTCACAAAAGACAGTTCTTCGAACCAGCAAAAAACAAAAAAATGCTCTAAACAATATTTTGCAGGGGGGTGCAAGCTCTTCTGGACCCCCCCCAGGTGGTGGCTGCACCCCCCCACCCCCCTACTTAAATATACTAACTCCGAGATCGCACTACAGTGAGGAAAAGGATATATTTCCTTATGCTCACTGTAATGCGCTTCAGAGAACTGGCTTTTGCGAAAGTGCCCTTTTGATTTAGTGCACTTTCGTGAAAATGGGTTTGATCTTCTGGTGGTCGAAAAAGTGAGTTTTCGACAATCAGAAGTAGATCCATATATATATATATATATATATATATATATATATATACTACACTTTATTTCTATATTATTCAGACTCCTACTATTGTATGTCCTACTATTGGATATCACAGTTCTTTTAGTGAGATGTGAATTTTCCTCCCTAGCAGTGATCAAACTGCTGGTATAGGAAGTGGGTTGTCAGCTGCAGTAGATTTGAATTTCAATTCCAGCTGATCTGACTGGAATAACAAAATCCTTTCACTAAGTTAGCTGAGCATAAGTCAACTGCAAGTTAGTTAACTTATTAACCCCGAGTACCTTCTCAGTGTGCCTTTGTGCTTACATCCGAGCACTCTCTGAGACACTTGAAAAGCTATGCTGTTCCACCCGAGTGCCTTCTACAAGCGCTGGTAACTTTGCAGTAAAGTTTTAGCTCCACTGTTAAACATTAAGTTGATAAAGTGCCTGAAATTTGTCAGGTACTGTCTCAACTTAATTTTCAGTGTGGAGTTACATCAGGTTTATATTTAAAGTTTACAAGAAAATCGCCTTGCAAGTCCCGTATAGCTGCTCGTGCTTCTAACTCTGTGCTTTAATCATTAAACCAGAATACACGAACAATCACTGATTTATACATTCTTGCTTTTCCCAACATGTTTAATGCATTCTGTGTTCTGAGAAAAAGAGCCATAGGTTAAAAGTCCAGGAATAAACTCTGCATATCCGTAGCATATGTGGTGTGTACATATATATATATATATATATATATATATATATATATATATATATATATATATATATGCAAATGTATGTGTGGGGGCACACCTCACTCATCTCCTGTAGGTGTTAACATTAACAAGAAGAATATTTCAACTGACTTGTTGTTTCTTTCTTTGAGCAGTTATTAAAGCAGTCTAAGTATGAGATACCTCCGTTAAATTCCTTCTGGATACAGCTATTGGATTAAATGATGGCCAGCATTTCTGAAAGACACAAAATCCACACCTCTAAAAACTTTCACCACGAAAGAGATAGGTGCTAGTATTTCTAGTAGTTATTGTGAATCCCTGTTCTATGGCTGAAGAGTTTTTAAGCCTGATTCATGGAAGAGTATTTTGCAAACATCTGCAGTAATTATGAGTGAGGCAGCTTCATCTGTTTTATACCTGCAAACGTTCGTGACAGTGGGTCTAGCCTATCTGTTGCAGCAATAACCATTTGTAGCCTTGACCGAACGTATCCTCAATACAGTGTTTTAGCCAGCCAAGGGTTGCATGATGAAAAGAAGCAAGATTCTACTGAAAATCACCTCCTGCACAATTACTGGGCAGAACAATTGTTAAGTGCATGTAACACAATTGGCACATTATAGATAGAGAAATGGTTGTTTTGTAGCGCCACACTATTGTTTCTTAGTAAACAATTTTTTTTGTCTGAACAAAAGTAAATAGCTCCTTAACACACACAGTTTTCTTGTTGAAATTGGTGTGTCTGGTAACTGGTACAGTTCGTGCAACCCTACGGATCAAATTCTCTTCTGACATAATTTTGGGATTTAAAACTCAAAATGAACTCACAGTCACTCAAAGGAAACAAAATCACTGTGCTATGTAATCAGATTTTGTTAACACGTTGGAATCAGATGACCTTTCATAAACCATTTTCTTCAGGTGGAATTTAATTTTATGGAATCCAGTGCACTGTCTGGGCAATGACGACTTCTATTCATTTAGCCTGGGGGGGCATAAAGTAAGCTCAAAGATACTGCATAGGAGAACCTCATATCATTGTATTTACTGTTGATGAAATGGCACAGGTTACCAGCCAGCCTTACTCTCTTCTTTAGGAGAAGATGCTTTACTCTCACTTTATAGGCAGTCTGCAAGTAGGAGGAGCACCTGTAACTTGGTTTCTTTAAACTGTCTTGGAACTGTGACACTTTTCTGTAATAATGAGGTGTGCTTAGTGTTTCTGTAACTCTATGCTGTATTCATATTACCATAACGTTTTATGCTCAATAAAAGCCAGTAGTGTTGAAGTGCTGTGGTCTATCTCCCATCATGATGAAACAAACTAAAAACTGGTAAATTGGCATTTGGTGTAACATCCTCTTAGAAAGTTGTATCACACTGGTAAAACAGCCTCTTACACTGCACCACAGTGCCAACAAACACTTCTAGAGCTTAATGCCCCTAAAAGGGCTGGTACCAAAACTATCCTGATCTTTACAGCAGAGTTGGGTGTGGCTATATAAAATGTGGGTCCAGCAGTTATGCACAATGACTGTCATTTTAAAAGTGTGCCATGTTTCATATTTTTTTATGTAGCTGAGAACTATCTTTGACCATGCCCTCAAGTTCTGCTCTCTCTCTCTCTCTCTCTAAATATATATATATATATATATATATATATACACATATATAGAGAGAGAGAGAGCTAGCTAGATATACACATAGAAAGACCTACACCCACGCTCACTAATATATACATAGCTTGCTATTTTTAATACTGCCTGTGCACGTCTTATATATAAATCTATATGTATCTGTGTCTGTCTGTCATGTATGTGTGTGTGTGTGTGTGTGTGTGTGTGTGTGTGTGTGTGTGTGTGTGTGTGTGTGTGTATATATATACATATATATATATATATATATATATATATATATATATATAAATACACACACATACACAGACAACACACCTACAGGTATATATAATGTGCACACTGTGGGGAATGCAACAGCTGACAGCTTTTTGACAAGCAAAACAAGCTCGGTATAGGAGGTACCATTGTGCAGTAGCTCAGAACAAATCTGGGTATTGCCGTGGAGGTTCTTTACGTGACTATAGAAGGTCTTGTGGTTCTCTTTACTATCTGCTGCAGTTCTGTTTTCATAGCTAGCTTTAGAGGATTTGATGAGAAATCTCAGCTTTTGTTGAGGCTGATAAGGGAGTTTTCCAAGTCTTGGGACTTCAACTTATTCTGCATCAGTTTCTTCCTTCTGTTGTAGAGTTTGTTTATGGCAGGGGACCACCAGATTGGCTTTCTTTTTTTGGAGGAGAGTGTCTTGGTTCTATTGGGTATGGTGAGATCCATGCATTTGTGTACGTGTTCTTACAGTGCATTGGTGTATGATTTGGCAGTCATGCAACTATTCTCCATTTGCATGGGAGCAGGGAAGTTAGTCACCTCTGTTTTTAGGAGCCCAAAGTTCACTTTGGAGAAGTTTTTCATGGTGGTTACCTTTGCATTGGGAGGTGAGTGGGATGTGGATTTCCAAGGTGATTAGTTTGTGGTTGGATCTAACCAGGGAGGAGTTGACTATTGGTATAGAGCAATGGTCGCCCATGTTAGTAATGACCAGGTCAAGGATGTTGCTACCACTAGTGGGAGTAAGAACGAGCTGGTCCAGGGCATTGGAATTAATGAATTGCATTAGTGTATTAGTACATGAGTAGTTTTCCCAGTTAGTGGAGGGGTAGTTGAAGTCACCCAGTATGAGAGTGTTAGGTTGGACCCTAATATTCTCCAGGGTGCTGAAGAACATGGAGTGTGAGTCTTGGGACATGGTTGGGGACCTATAGCAGGCTATGACCTGAATTGCTGCCTTACTCAGTGTTAGCTGCACCTGAAGTATCTCAGATGCGTTATGTTGGGCTACCAGTCTGGAGGTGTGTGCACCCTTTATGAATATGGAAACACCACCACCTTTGGAGCTTCGGTCCAAGTTCTGGGGCTGAAAGGTGTGGAATCAGTTGTAACCCGGTAGTGCATGTCAAGCAGAACACCTCACTGGCCTCCTTCAAGAGAAATCTTGACGAGTGGATGGGAAATAGAAATTTCACCCTAGGGATCACTCCAGTGGCTTTAGTCCACAGAGGCACTGGGAACTAAGGTCAGGTGTCACGATGCCAGGGTAATCCTATGGGCTAGGCTTGTAAAGGCTCCGGGGCCATAAGCCTAGTACACACCTACGAACCAATAAATTATGCAACTTGCAATGTTTTTTTTTTTTTTTTTTTGTTTTTTAGTTTGTTACATTCACGGCATAACTGCATCTAGAATATCGTCATTTGAAAGGGCTAGTGCACTTCAGTAATGATTGTGCCCCATAATCCTTTACATACTCGGTAATGCACCATCATTTCTTCTCTGAGTTATTGACTATTGCATATGATATTTTTGCTCCTTATCAGTTTATTAAGCAAATACTCAACTTTCTTGTCACTAACTTTTGCTGTATGCGCATCATTTAAGACTCTTAGACCCATGGCTATAAGAAATGTTAGTGATGCATATTTGATTCCTGTGCTCTCAGTGTTGGGATCTGCCTCTTTTTTTTAAGTCAAGAACACCATTAATATAGAGTGAATATTTAGCAGTTGCCTTGTACTGTACTGCACATTGCTTTATATACTTAGCCTTCCTTAAGCTGCATTGGTTCAAGCATCATATAATCAAAGTTTATTAATATTACTTTGAAAAAGAGGTTCATCAGATATTCTTTGTAAGCTAATGTGTTTAAAATAAAATGTATGTAGTTCATACTTTTTATTTAAAGCTGTTTCCACACAGTCTAACTGCCTATGTAAAACAAAAACAACAACTGCAAATTGGGTGTGTATTTGTAAGTGTACAACTCAGTATCAGATGTAGAGGAAAGAGCAAATATTAGTATATTGTGCTTCTTATACCTATAGTTCAGTCTTTTTTTTGTTCCTGACAACTCCTTTATTCATGACACAGATCTTCTCTTTGCTGACCCTCAACACCTTCTTTTGGTTTGACTTTTATGTAACCAAATATCAAAATAAGATAACTTGCTGTGATAGGACCATCATAGAGGCAATAAAGAGGGATAAGTAATGAATTGCATTCGACCAAGGTAGTATTTGGCTAGTCATAATAATAGGGTGCTTCTGTGACAGTGACAAGTGAATAAGTTACCAACAATATGTCAAAACATGTCCAGGTAAGAGGAAATGTTTAGTGAGATATATGTTATTATTGATTTTACATTGTGCGGCATTGGTCGCCCAGAAATTTTGGACAATATTTCCACCTCTGTCACTTGTGAGTCTTATTCTACTGAGAGGAAAGGTTCAGTGAGATAACAGTTATTATTACTTTTGGAGTAATTTTTACATGGAGTGACCAGATAGTTTAGATATTTCTGACTTGGCTACTTAATTCTAATTTCTAATAATTTAATTAATTAATTATTCTAATGAGCAGATGGCTCAGTGAGACAAATGCTATTACTTGAACAGTAATTCCAGCATGGAACAATCATATATTTTGGACAGTACTTCTGGCTTTGTCAGTCATGTTTAGAATTTAGGTGAGAGGAAGGGTTCAGTGATATGTATATATAAGGTTTAACTACTTGTGCTGAATTAATCTGGCCTTTTCCAAACAGATGGTAATGACTCAGTCTTACATTATACCTGCACCACAAATATAATCAATGTCTACTCAACAGGTTATGTACAGCAATTATCATTATCACATTAGTAATTTACAATATGTGCAGTTACACTACAATACTGAGTCATTATCACTTGTCAGGTAAAACCATCAGCAGCTGCCCCTGTTATTCACATTACTAAAAGTCATTGTCACACTAATGAATGCACATGCCAGATTTTGATTTTTGTGAATGTGGAGTCATGCAGTCTCCCCCAAGTTTATTTCATTTATTTTTAATGTTTATGCCTTAGGTTATGAAATTTATTATATTTTCATATTTTGATAAATAACTCTGGTATGAAACATTTCAACATGTTTGTTTAGGACTTAGGTTATGAAAATTATGATTTTTTTTTCATATTTTGGTAAATAACTTTGCAAGGGAACATGTCAATGTGCCAAGTAATACCTCATTTTGAAGACAGTGTTAGTTCTTACAACATGATAAAAGAACTGTGCCTCTACAGTGTACACAAGTACCGATATCACCATTTTTTAGGACTAAGGTTATGAAAATTATGATATTTTTTTCATGTTTTAGTGAATGACTTAGCTAAGGAAAGATGTCAACATGCTAAGTAATACCTCAGTTTGAAGACAGTATTAGTCTTTACAGTGTTGTAAAAGAAATGTTGCCTTGCACTGTACACATGTACATATATTGTGGTTTGTTTAGGGCTTACATTATGGAAATTATGAATTTTTTTCATTTTTTGGTAAATAACTTTGCAAGGGAACATGTCAATGTGTCAAGTAATACCTCACTTTGAAGGCAGTATTAATAGTTCCAACATGGTAAAAGAACTATGCCTGTATGTTGTACACATGTACAGATATCAAAGTTTGTTTAGGGTTTATGTTATGGAAATTATGATTTTTTTTCATAATTTGGTAAATAATTTTGCAAGGGAGCATGCCAGTTTGCTAAGTAATACCTCATTTTGAAGACGGTATTAATAGTTCCAACATGGTAAAATAACTGTGTCTGCATGTTGTACACATGTACAGATATCAACATTTGTTTAGGACTTGGGTTATGGAAATTATGATTTTGTTCCATATTTTGATAAATAACTATGCAAGGGAGCATGTCACTGTGCCAAGTAATACCTCATTTTGAAGACAGTATTACTCCTTACAACATGGTAAATGATCAGTGTCTGTATGCTGTACACATGTACAGATATCGCAGTTTGTTTAGTCTTGTGGGATTATGAAAATTATACATTTCTAATACTTCTCATTTTTATGCCAGTATCTTTGCAAGGGAGCATGGTGATGACACACATGATACAACATTTTGAAGCTGACATTGAGCCACACAACTTGTACACTGATATGTAGGCTCTGTCTGTTACAGGTGATGAGATATTATGCTTTGTTTATTTATCAGTTATGAGAAATATAATATTAATCATATTTCTGTGAATATCTCAGTAAAGGGGCATCACACAGTAATGGTTAAAGTATCATTTTAAAGCTGACATTCATACAAACAAATTAAATACCAATTGTATGGGTCTACATGGTACATTAACCAAGATATTGTGATTTGTTTTTGCCTAAAATGTAAAACATATGCACAAGATCAGCATTCCTTGGTAAATATTTAATAATGACTTAGGTACACACCATCAACATTCACACTCTTGGAAAGGTCAGTGTCTGCTGAACAACTTTTGCAGTTACATTTTTAGTCTAGCTCTTATGGTTAAAGAGTTATGAACATTTGTTTACTGTATGGTATTACAAATGGATTTTCTGAAAAAGAGTTCAGGCTGCACTTTTGTTCCTATGGTGGAAGTAAGCAGACCGCATTTCCTGAGCTGCTCCAAAATGAATGAGTTAACAAAAATAAAGTGCTGATCCGCATGGACCATTTTCATGTTTGGACTTATGTTTTACCATCTGAGGATAATGTGATTTCTGTATTAGAACTCGCTCAGCTTCTTATGCAGTTAGTGTTTTAATGCCCCAGCTGCCTTGGCTTGGTGGCTTCAACATTTGGATTGAAAGTAGAACAGATACATATGAATCAAAATTTATCTTGTTAAATGAGAAGACAATATTCATTCTGTTTTTAATTTTTGTTACCCATATTGAATGAAACTTTCTGGTTGAGGTCCTTTTTACTGATATTGAAGCATCAGGTTTGAAGGTGAAGGGGTCTCTGGTATGACCACCATCTGATGTATTTTAACTTAGAGTTGTGTTGACACCTAAGTTGATCTGCTGTCACAGTTAAAACAATGATAACCTGATGATTTTAGTGCAGTGATGAATTCCGCTATTTGTTTTGGTTTTCAGGTAGCCATGAAGATCATTTTGGATTTTGCTATCAGTTCACCTTGTTGGTTCTTGAATATCTGGCTCAGGAACATGTTCATTCACTTTATATCAAATCCCAGATTAGATGTTTTTTCTTGTGAATGACTTGATAAAAAGATCCAAGATGGTGTGCTATTGAAAATCATGAGACTGTCAATCCAAGCTTAAGGGACCATTATCTGTTCTCCTTGGGGGGGTCTCAGAGAAAATGTAGCTGATTTATTTTGAGAGATCTGTTACTGTATAATGGATAAAATCTCATCTGTCAGTTTCCATCAACTTATGCAGATGGTCCTTGAGCTTCTTGTTTCTTATTTTGACCTTGATGCTTTTCCAGCAAGGTATGTAATTTCCTGTTTTCATGCATGGTGTCCATAAGTTTTCCAGATGGTGTCACTTTCCTTGGAAGAAGAAAGGATTTTAACTGGAATTATATATGCTGTTTTGACTTTTTTATTTCTAAAAATGGGAATACTACATTTAACCATTCTGATTAAGCATCAATTCATTTTTAAATTCCCTTTTTCTGGAACAATCTTATCTGTGAAACTGGAGGATAGTCTTGTAGCCTTGGGCTACCTTATTCCTTTTCATTTCAGACTGAGCCTGAAAAGTACAAGTACCATCAATTTAATTGTTATGGATGATCTCCTAAGGGATAACTATCAAAAGTTTTGTTCAGTTATGTTTTTGATTGACCTCACAGCTACATATGACTCAGTGGAGGCTGAGATGTTACTTGACTGTATTTACTGCAAATTAGTAAATATGTATTTTTCTCACTCATCTTGCACTTCACAGGCAGCTCTCAGATGATTCTGTCTGGCATTAATGAATGTGAGATCTCTACCATATCCTATGATAGCCCTTTGGAGTCATTGTTTGGTCCATTACTCTTCCTTTCCTTTGGAGCCATTATAAGTGGTATAGGATGCATTTTAATGGTTGCAGTGATATTTGGCTACACCCTTCATCTAACTTGTTTTGTTTGAATGTGATTGGTACATTAGAGTACTATATTTTAGACATCCAATTCTAGACAGTTGAGAAATGCCCGTGACTGATTCTTTTTAAAGCCGAGTTCCTAACGCTATAGGCAGCATGCCTAAAACCCCTCCCCCTTTTTAGAATAATACTCCTTCTTGCTCAGATGGTTTTGATTTGGGTTTGTTAAGAGTGTTACCTAGGAGTTGTCACATTTATGGAGCTCACTTATACAACCAGGAGATGGCCATTTTAAGAATTTCCTTTTTTCTTTTCAGGAACATCACCATGATCAGACACCTTATAACTGAATGTGCTTAACTTTGATTTTTCATATTCTTATTTCTTCTAGCCCAGATTGCTGCAGTATTCTGCATATGGGCTGCCTACAGCTTACCTTTTCTAGTGTTCGCTGATGCAAAATCCTGTGACCAGGTTGCTAGCTATGACTTGCAATTTGTGTTATGCCTGTTTGACAATCTATGCATTGGCTTCCAGTCCTGTTTAAGGTCACCTTTAAATTTAATGTGCATTTCCTAAAGTAAATGCAGCCTAATTGAAAGACCTGGTAAAGTAATATTTTACATGGACTTTTCCCTCGTCTCTGTAGGGCTGCTAAGCTGTTTACTTGGTGGGGTGATGTGACTGGGGAGCTTGTTCACTTCAACATTTTCATTTTGGTGCCAGTATGCAATATATATTGCAGTGTATCTTTAAAATAGCAAACATGCACACACACACACACACACACACACACACACACACACATACACACACACACTTGAATGTCAATTGAACATGATTTTTATTACAAATATGTTGTAATAACTAAGTTCACAACAAATGCCTTCAGTGGTTGCACTAATCAAAAGGAAAGTTCAGAGCTTAAGTACAGGCATATAATTGTTCTACCAGTAAAAACAGAGGAAAAAGACAAAGAAAAAAGAAGGGAAAATAGTGTACCCACTAAACAATAAAACAAATAAAACAACTTTTAAACCAGAAATCTCTTATTTAGTTCTTAATTCAAGCCTTGGGTCTGCAGGGTTTGAGAAGCAAAAATATGCCTTGTGTCTTTCCTTTCTTAACAGATCATCACTAGCATTAAAGCTCAGTTGTACATTCGTACATTTATACATAATAAAAACCTTAGGTACTGAAAATCGCTATTTTGTGTTTGATTAAAATATGGTTTCACTGGACTAACAATAGAGACACTTCATGTACTTAATAAACTTACCCCTATGTGACTCAGGGCACCCATTCCTCCTACCTGGATCTACTTGATGCCATCAATGTACCCTATAACACCCCAATCCTTGGTGACTTCAACTACCCCACCATAGACTGGAAGAACTAGTCCTGCACTAATGCACTTACCCAATGATTCCTTGACTTTGTCAGTTCTCATGCACTAAACCAGCTTGTCTCATCCCCCACAAGGGAAGATAACATTCTGGACTTGGTTCTCACCAATACTGGCAACCGCTGCACCACTCCCATAGTATGCTCATCACTGGTGGGATCAGATCATCGGTCTGTCTCATTCGAAGATTTTATCCCACCCAACCTGCCCCCCCCCCCAACCATAACAAGGCTAAAAATCTTCTCAAAAGCTGACTACAACCTCCTAAGGGAGGGTATCAGTAGTTTCACACCACCGCCCCTCAGAGGGTGCAGACAACTATGCTGAACAGTATGCCAGTGTAGTATACAAGCACCTGTACAACTGGTCGGAATCAGCCATACCCAACAGAACTAAAACCTGCTCCTCAAGGAAACACAAACCTGTCTAGTGGACATCCTCTATTAACAGGCTTCAGAACAAAAGGAAGAAGCTGTTGTCCAAGGGTAAAAACAAACAAATTCTAAATTGGAAAAACTCCCTCCTTAGCCTCAACAAGCAAATTAGATCACTAGTGAAAACTTCCAAAGTAAATTATGAATTGAAACTAGCCTCCAAAACAAAGGTAAACCACAAGCTTTCTTCAGTTATGTCAGGAACTTCCGTGGCAAAGCCCAGGTTTGTTCTGAATTAATAATTAACAGTATCACTTACACTGATCCTGTTGATTTAGCCAACCTGCTAGCAGATAGGTTCAGCACAAACGTCATCCCTTGTCCACCACAAAGGACCTTTCAACATCCCAGATACTTGTCCTGCACCTGATGTGAAACGTGAATTTACTAGTAGAATTTACAGAAAGGACACTTTTATTAAGAGCTACTTACATTTTTCCAGCAATCATCCAACTTTTATGTAAAATAATATCCCAAAGGTCAATTCATACGTGCCTCCTGAATGACTGATGACAGTTCTTGAATAGGAAATTAATTTTATTATGGGGATGTTTTTAGAAAGAGGCTATCATATTGAATTATTAAATAAATTAGCTGCAGAAGTTAAGGGGCATAGGTATTTAGATTTTCAACCTAATTTGTTGTATGTTTTTTTTTTTTTTTTTACCTAAGAACCCCACTATATGTAATAAAACATGGAATGATGATAAAAGGTATGATATATCATGCTCCATAGACATGTCTATAGATAGGAACAGTATTGCTTCGATTATACATAGAAATTGAAATATCCTTAAATGGAATTCAGAGTTAATTAAAATTGTTGGTGACAGACCTAAAATTATTTATAAGAATATTTTTTGCTTGAAAAAATGTTTGCAGACTGATTCTTTCAATAAAATTGATACCTTTATCTCTACCACTATAAATGTTATGTATAAATGTGTTTTTTGCAGCACTTGTAGGTTTATTTTGGAAGGGCCGTTTATTGAATTGTTACATCTAAACAGGACCATTCCGATTAATGGTGTCTACAATTGCTATACACGAGGGATAGTTTATATTGCTATCTGTTCATACTGTTATGGTTTTTATATAGGCATGATTATGAGATGTTTAAGCAAACGCATTAAAGAACATTATTATTGTATTAAAACAAAAAAAAGTAATCATGCTTTGTTTAAGCATACTCTAAAATGTTCAGGTTATAAAAAAGTTTTGATTTCTATTTTAGAACATGTACCTGACAGTATTGGGGGGAGGGGGAGGGTTCTTACAAAGACCGAGTTGAACAAAGAGAAACTATTTAGGGTACTTACGTATTATCGCAACCAGATTTTCGCGATAATACTGGTTGCTTCCTGATATGTAAATTGTAACAATAATGCTGTAAAAATGTCACATAAAGTGTTTTCTTTCACATTGAAATTTGTTTAGGCAGGATTATTAATTAAAAAAGGAAAAGTTTAAGTTCAGGTTTGCTCTTTACCACTAGCACAATCTCCCTTCATCCGAGGATAGCACCATCACAACACAAAACCAAAGCACTACTGTCAACTTCTCACATACAAAACTACCCTCGAATCACCTGTCAGCATCATCCAATATCATCAGTTTCACAAACCTTTTATTTTTATGCAAGTTTCTGTTATAAAAGTTTCCTTGCAACTCTGCAAAGTTTGAGAAATAAACCAAAAAGCATTCCCAGGTCTCCGTGTTTTTTCTCGTCAACATCCCATCTTCATAGTTAAAGTACTCCTTTCGACAGTAAGACAGCAGCCCAGCCAATTGAACCGTGCGTGTGTAAAGCACGCAAAACAGGAAGAAGAGTTTCACAGTTGTTTATCTTCCTGAATGTAAGCCAAACGTATCTGTTGTAAGTAAAGATGTACAATAACAAGTTACACTAATTCCCACACTCTTTTCATGCCAGCATGCATATTACCGCAACCACAAAAATCTGGTTGCGATAATACGTAAGTACCCTATTTGGTAGTTAAGACTAGGGGCTGACAAACAGCCTGGTATGAATGATACCATTAATATAAAGTGTTTTCTAAAAATAGAAGACTTAAAGTAAAAAAGTGAGTTTTATATATAATTTTTATGTATGTATTCACATGCCTATGTGTATGTTTCAGTTTTTAAAGGAAATTATTGACTTTTTATTAGGTAATTATTTAATTGAATTAGTTTATTTAACTACTTTGGTTTTGCATGTAATGTGTTACAATGGTGGTGAACATTATTCCGATGATTAACACATTAGTTTGTCGGAATGAAATACTTGACAGACATAATTGTCATAACATTCAAGGACAAAAATATGAAAAATTATACATTAGTTTGTCAGAATGAAAAGCTTGACAGACATAATAAAGTCATAACATTCAAGTACAAATAATATGAAAACCTGATAGTAGGAAAATGCAGCATTATTTACATAACAGATGATTTTCATAACAATTACTAATGTTCTAGAGCTCATAGGATATATCAAATTATATTAGTGAAAAGGTAGGATAGGATTGTAAGAGTAAAGCAGAGTAGGGTGTGATAGAGGGGATAGCAGGAATGGATGTAGAAATGGTATGGGTGTAACCTGATGATAGTATGTTAAGAGGAAGGGAGGGTATGGTATGTTTAGTAGCAAGGACAGAAAGAATAGAGGTTAAAAAGTTATAAGAGTACCTCTGCCCAGGCTAGTGCAGGAGCATATCCAGGCTTTGTTGAAGTATTCTTTCAGAACTTTTGAAGGAGTGCAGGTTAGTAGCAGTTATGATAGTTAAAGGAAGGGGGTTCCATAGTTGTACCACACAGCAGGCACAAAGGCTTAGTCCTGGGTTTTTCCGAGGTTTATGAATTGTGAGGAGATGTTTGCCTTCAGATCTCATATTTTTATTTGGGATATAAAAGTTGATTAATGGGTTCAGAACATGACAAGCTAGTATGCTGTGGATGATACTGTGCACCATAGTAAGTTTTACGTGTTGGTGGTGGAGGGGGAGTTCAAGACATCTTAGGGAATGTATGGCTTTACAGTGATGAGTTAGAGGGGTTTCATTTATGCCAAATATGGCAATTTTGTTATAGCAGCTTTCAAGTTTTTACAGTTTTTTAGGGAGGTCAGTAAGTTAGTTAGAATTGGGGCCCCATATAACAGTAAGGGCAAGAGGAAGGTTTTGGCCAGGGTTATATTGGTAGATGTGCATTTATTTCTTGACACTATTTTGTACATAGAAGTCAAACTTAAGATTATCATCAGTTTTGGCTCCTATTAGGTTGGTATGCTGAACCGATTCAGTTTCAGTATTGTTAGCTGAAAAGGTCTTGAAGTTTGTTTGGTTGGAGCTGCAGGGTTTGTGGGTTAAAGATAAAGAGCTTTGTTTTTTTCTTGGATCAGTAGGAGTGAAACATTGGAGAGCCAGCTTTCTATGGCAGAGAAAGGTTGCTGTGCTTCTTTTTTTCTAATGATGTATAAGGCATATCTGAATTCCTTATGTGTAAGACATATCTTTGTTCCTTATGTATAAGACATATCTTTGTTCCTTATGTGTATATGCTTAAATATGTGCTTTTATAGTAACACTTTTTTTTTTTACTGGAGCTTTTCTCCTCTGGTCTCTGCTGATAAAGGGCATCTGCCCAGCCAGACAAATCCAGACAAAAAAATGGCAAATAAATAAATAAATAAATAAATAATATGTTGTAAGCGGGTTAATGTCTCTGATACGTAAATGATGGTGGAGTCATCTGCATATTGGATTAGAGCACCTTCACACGAGGATGTATGTAAGTTATTGATGAAGACATTAAAAGGTAATGGGCCAATGATGGATCCTTAAGGTACAGCTGGGGGGATGATGTGATATGGGGAGGTAGAGCCCTGCCATTTTACTGCTTGCTGCCTGTCAACTAGGTAGCTAGAAAACCACTGAACTGAGGAGGATGATTAACCAGTGCTGGGTAGTTGTTTATGAGTTTTGAGTGAGATACAATCTCAAATGCTTTGGCAAGTCTAGAAATACTGCAGATACTAGTTTGCCAGAGTCACAGGCTTTGTTGAAAAAGTCCATAAAAGATAGTAAGGCTGTTGAGGTGCTTTGCACAGGTCTAAAGCCATGTTGAACGTGGGAAAGAAGGTTGCTCTGCTTAAGATGGTGGAGAAGTTGTAGGTTCACACATTTTTCTAGAATTTTAGAGAGGGGGACAAGGCTGAAATAGGACAAAAGTTTGTGATGTCAGTGGAGCTGCCTCCTTTATGTAAAGGAATAATTTGCAACATTTTCCATAGATTAAGAACATATGATTCAGACATGTATCTATTAATTAAAATGCTAACAGGGAATACTATTGCATCTGTGGCAAGCTTTAGGTATTCTGCTGGGAGGTTGTCTGCTGATGTTGAGGAAAGTTTCAGTTTTTGTAGCAGTTTTTAATTTATTTGAGATAAATGGATGGCCTGAAAAGTAAACTGGCACGGTTGGGTTTTTGGTTATGAGTGAGGTGCTCATTGTATGTGTGTGTGATGTCTGAAATTTGTAGAAGTTAGTACTGGGTATGTTAATAGAAGTAGTGATTTGGGATGGATGAGTTGGGTTTACATTTAGGTTGGATATGCACTCTATAAAGTATGTGTTGAATTTGGTTGCTGTTTGAAGAGGAGGTATATTTGGGTATGGATTGGGATTATTTTTATGTCCTGGGTTGAGGAGTGATGATACTGAGAACTACAGATCTGAAATTGTTAATCCTCGTTCATTCCTTACATGTGGGTATCGGTTAAGACCTCGGAACCGAGCCGGCTATCTTCCAAGCTTGCATCAGCTACAAACTCTGGAGCTAAAAACTCTTACCCAGAATTCCCCTCTCCCTGTTACCTCAGATTTTGTTTGCCGCATCACCATTTGGTTGTGTCAAGCTACTTCTCTTAAGCTAAGTACAATATTTTTCTTCATACTAAATTCTAAAACAGCCTTTTCTCAAAGAAAAGTTATTAGATAGTTTTCTCTTACCTTATCGCATTTAGTGACTATCCTTTCTTGAATATTTTCTATTCTTTTCCTCCTCTTTACCGCAAGGTAATTTCTTTTTTGTCATCGTTAGTAGACCCCCTTTCCTTCTTACCTTCGGGTAATTCTTGTACCATTGCTGGTATTTTTTCTGGTTTTCCTTCTTTCTTTCTAACATGGCAGATAAAAAAGGTAGTCCAGGATTTAAAAGATGTTTAGATTGTGGCCATAAATTACCTACTTCAGATGCACACTCCCTGTGTGTCTATTGCTTGGGTGTGCCTCATTTAACAATTGACCCACCCTGTGGGATTTGTAAGAATTTCTCTAACAGGACATTGATTGAGAGAAAAAATAAATCAGTATTGAAGGGGCTACTTAAATCTCCTTTTTCAGAGGCTGTTTCTGGGTTGGAGGCTTCAACCCCTCCAAGATCTCATAAGAAAAAGTGTGATGAACATATAAAGGCCAAGTCTCTTCCTTCGTCCCCTGCTGGGGACCCCCAGGAACCGAGACCCAAGAAAGCTAAGCTTTCCAGTCCAGATTCAACTTCTTCGGCGTCAGCGCTTTTGGTACCTAGACCTTCGGCACCAAGGCCATTGGAGCCATCTGTGACTTCAGCACCAACTAGCGTGCCCTTTACCGTATCAGTACCGAGGGGCTCCTCAGTTCAGACCTCTTTACCGACACCGACTGTCCAGTCGATGCAGACTGTCATGACATCGATGGGTTTTTCGACGTCCATTGCCTGTTCAGCTCTGACAACTTACCCGACATCGACTACCCTCTCAGCACCGACCATTCAGTAATCGGCACTGATTTTTTCGGTTCCAACCTTAGCGCCGACAAACACTTCGGTTCCCACCTTATCGTCAGTGCAGACTATGACTTCGGCACCGATGATTTCCTCCATGCAGACACCTGCAGTTCAGTCCTTTACAGCCCCATTGTTTTCAGTGCAGACCTCCAAGGTGGGCACCGAGCTTGCTCTGTCTTTGGATAGACCTGACTCCCCTCAGCCATGTCCGTGAAATCCACTAGAAGCCTCTCTGAACACGACGTGTTGCGTCTTGTGGATCAAGTGCTTTTGGCCAGAGGTATCCCGCCCCCCCAGGACCTATCCTTCCTCGGGAGGTGATTACCCTTTACCAAAGACCCATACTTATTTTCCTCCTTCATTGCCTTTGAAGCCCCTTGATGTAGTGCAGACTTCCCCTTTGTGGACCTCACTAAGGAGCCGCAGTTGTTTTTGTGGCAGGAGAGTTTCACTACAACCCAGGATGTCAGCTGTGGCGTACATAATTTGGCATTTCACGGCTATCCAAGGACTCTGAGTTGGCAGGCTGAGCCACTTAGGAGGGGGGTGACCCCTGCCCTGGGCACTCACCCCTCTTCAGGTGGACCGGCCTTCCAGATAATGGAGAAGGCTCTGGTGTCAGTTGGCGATCCTGTGCTATCACTCTCCCCGCCCTCCTTTGGACCACAATGTACACAAGTTGCTCCTAGCAGACACTGGGCACAAGGGCCTCAGGATATACTCCCACAGGAGACCCCTTTTGCCCTGTCTTCCCCAGTTTCTCCCTCTGAGGAAGTTCATCAAAAGAGCTCGTGCAAGAAGAAGCACATGGACTCCACAGAGGAGTCCCTTACTGAAGACACAGACTTTGATGATGGGGAAGGGTCCCCTCACTCACCCTCTGAGATATCCTCTGGTGATATTCTTGAAATTCTTAAACAGAGAGGTGACAGGCAGCCCTCGAACCTGATCTCTGAAGAGTCTGTGTTCCTGCAGGCCTTTCGCTCCCACCACCCTACCTCTTGGGTTACTCCACCCGCCGATGAACTGTTTCTGCTCATCATGCAGCATGCGTGGAAGGCTCCTGACACCGTTGAGGCCATTCCCTGGAGGCCAGATAAAATTTTGTCCCCTCCTGCTACTGATCCCCATTGGTCCAAAGGTCTTCTTGTAGATGCTTTGGTGGTGGTGGCCGCAACTAAAAAGGACCTGGTGGAAGAAGAAAGCCAGACTGTCCATCCACTCACCAAAGAGTTCCAGGCTCTGAACAGAATAGGGAAGTGTACTTTTGCATCAGCGACCTTTGCAATCAGGTCCCTGAACTATATGGCACACTTTACCAGGCTTCAAAGAGATGTAATTTCTGAGCTCTCTGAAACTTTGGTTAGTGCTGTGTCTGATGAGGTCCATGACAAAGTGGCCTCTCAGCTAGCCACCATTGAATCGATATCTAACTCCTCCATGCGCCTGATATCCCATGCATCAGAAGGAGCAGCTAGAGCAGTGAATTCAGGCATTGTTCTGAGATGACATGCCTGGATGCACTTGTGTAATTTTGTGGAACCCTTCAAGGCTTCCTTTCTCAATGCTCCCATCAAAGCCTCTTCATTGTTTGGACCCAAGGTTAAAAGCACACTGGCCAGATGTGAACAGGATGGTAAGACCCTTTCTGCCATGGGTGTCTGTTATTCTTCCCCTCAATGGGCTTTCTCCAGAAACCAGAAGAGTGGGAAGATATGGTACAAAAATTCTCAGGGTCCTTTCCGTGACACACAGGCCGAGTTCTCCCCTAGAGGCAGAGGGGGAAACTCACAGGGAAGACACCCTGTTCAGGGCAGAGGGTGTCTGTGTAACCAGGGTTCCTGGGATTCTTTACCTGGCCAATCCTACCAGCGCTCCTGAAGAGTGGCCCAACTGCTTTCCTCTGGAAGTGGTTGGGGGTTGTTTCTCTTTGTACCCTTCTGCCTGGCTAACCATCACCACCGATTCTTGGGTACAAAGGATAATAACCAGAGGTTATCATATTCCCTTCAACCTTTATCCCGCTTCCCCAACAATCTTACCCAACGTTCCACCCAGTCAAAGGGAAGATGCAGCATTAGAGATTTCAAAACTGCTAAGAAAAAGAATCATCCAAATAGTCCGTCCAGACCAGATAGGATCCAGATTCTACTCAAGACTATTTTTGGTGCCAAAGAAACCCAGGGACTGGAGACCAATTTTGGATCTCAGTGTATTAAACAAGTTTGTAAAAGTACAAAAATTCTGGATGGTCACAATACAGTCTATCCTTCCGCTTTTGGAAAAAGACGATTGGATGTGCTCGATAGATCTTCAAGATGCGTACTACCACATAAAGTGAACAGACCATCAAGAAGATTCCTTCACTTCCATGCAGGAGCCAGTCCCTACCAGTTCAGAGTACTGCCCTTCAGACTCTCTACAGCCTCCAGAGTGTTCACAAAGTGCAAGGCAGTCATCACAGCTCACTTGTGACTACAAGGATTCCAGGTGTTTCCATACCTAGACGACTGCTTCATCTCCGCCCCCACCAGACATCTATTGGAAGAAGCCCTGGCATACTCTCTCCTTTCTGCAGAAAGGCTAAGCATAACCATAAACTGGAAAAAATACAATCTCACCCCATCTCAGTCCAGAGAATTCATAGGGGTCATCTTGAATACAAAGAATTGCAGAGCATCCATTCCAGAGCACAGAATTCTAAGAATAAAGCAACAACTGATCCCAATCCTCTCAAGGGAGAAATCCACAGCTCACTCGGTTCTACAGTTGTTGGGTTCCATGGCAGCCTCCATCACCATTGTCCCCCTGGCCAGGTTTCACATGAGGCTTCTACATGGGCTACTGCTCACCCAATGGTATCCTTTCCAGTACCCTCTTTCAGCCAAGATTCGGGTAACTCACAGGTGCAAACAGGATTTAAATTGGTGGATAACCCACAACCCATCACAATGGTCTCACCCCTTCTCCCCCCAACAGCCCAAGGCTACAGTGACCACGGACACCTCCCTGATGGGGTGTGGGAGGCTATGTGAGGATATGGCATTGGGCGATGGCTACCAACCATTTTCTTCTAACAACACACATTCCTGGGAGTTCCAGCGTGATAGACAGACTCAGCAGGTGTATACTATAACCTCACGAGTGGTCCCTTAGTCCCTTGATAGCAGCGGAGATTTTCAACTGCTGGGGTCTTCCTTGCTGCATCCTCGACCAACTACAAATGCAGCAACTATTGTACCCTTATTCCCCCTCCAGGACAGTCACCCAGGGATGCTCTAGTCCACGATTGGCCCTCGGGTCTACTTTATGCATTTGCACCTCTCCCCCTTTTCCCCCAGTTTCTGAAGAAAGCCCGCCACTTGAAGAGCAAAGTAATCCTCATAGCACCATATTGGCCTCATCAGATTTGGTTCCCCTTCCTTTGGCCTCATTTGCTAGATCAACTGTGGATTCTCCATCCAACCCAGGGATTGATCTCCCATCTGCAGAATCTGATTCACACTTGAACAGCCTGAAGCTCACAGCTTGGCTCCTCCAATTCCCTTGATTGCCAGGCAGAATGATCTTTCTTTGCCAGTACGTGACATTCTTATTGCATCTCATAATCTTCAACCAGAATTACATATCTCAGCAAGTGGAAAAGATTTACTTTTTGGCTGAAAGAAAAACAGGTAGACCCTTTTTCAGCACCAGTGTCGATAGTACTGGAGTATCTAGCCACCTTATTTCAATCCGGTCTATCTGCCTCTACCATTAGAGTACATTTGGCTGCAATATCTAATTTCCATGATGGTGTCCAAGACTCCTCTCTTATGTCACACAAATTATGCAAGTCTCATAAAAATAAGTGAATCATCTAAAACCCCCTTTTAGAGAACCTGCTCAACCATGGGACCTGTCACTAGTCCTACAAGCCTTGACAATGCCACCTTTTGAACCAGCTTCTTCTTGTGATCTCAAATATTCGTCATGGAAAACCTTGTTTTTGGTAACCATTACTTCTGCCAGAAGTATCTCTGAGCTTCAAGCCTTATGCATCAAGAGTCCATATTTGATTTTTTCATAGAGATAGAGTGTCATTGAGAACTAATCTTTCCTTTCTGCCAAAAGTGATCTCTGGAATGTCCATTAATCAAACCATTGAATTGCCAGCTTTCTTCCCCAATCATTTATACAAAGGAGAGTATTGCCTACATACCCTAGATATTCACAGGTAATTTCACTTCTACTTGAACAGGATTAACGCCTCTCGTAAATCAGACCAGTTGTTTTTGGCCTATTCTGGACCTAGATTAGGATGTGCTGTTGCTAAGGTCACAATGGCTAAATGGTTGAAAGACTGTGTGACCTTCATTTATAGACAACATAATATTCCATTACCTGCTTCCATAAAGGCTCATTCTACAAGGTCGGTGGCAACTTCTGCTGCCTTCCATGCCAGAGCTTCTTTACATGACATTTGTGCAGCTGCAACTTGGGCTACCCCTCATACCTTCATTAATCATTACAAATTGGATTTGGCCTCCAGGGGAAGAGCATCTTTTGGTTCTATGATGCTCAGGAATAGCCTCCCAGGAATAAAGGTAGCTGGGGACTCTGTCCCACACATAAGGAATGAACAAGGATTAACAATATCAGATAAAGAAGAGTTGATTTGGCTGCAATATCTAATTTCCATGATGGTGTCCAAGACTCTTCTCTTATGTCACACAAATTATGCAAGACCATAATGTTAAATCTGTATTGTTGATCCTCGTTCAGTCATTATGACCCTCCCTCCTTCCCCCTCCTGTGGCTTCTAATGTATCTCACCATCCGGTCCTATTAGGCCATTTGACCAGAGGTAGCCTTTACCTTCTTTTGGCTTGCAAACTCAATCTGAGGTAACAGGGAGAGGGGAATTCTGGGTAAGAGTTTTTAGCTAGAGAGTTTGTAGCTGACACGAGCTTGGAAGATGGCCGGCTCGGTTCATAGGTTGGAACCGATACCCACACGTAATGACTGAACGAGGATCAACAATACAGATGGAACGTTATGGTAAGACATAACTTCTTTTTTCTTGGGATTGTTTTTGTTGTCATCTTGAATGTGGGAATAGTATTATTTTCTTTTTCTATATTTGTTGTTTTGTCTGATTGTGGAGTTGTCTATATAACTGAAGATTTCTTATTTTTATTCTTTAGCCAGGCAGTCTATGCTTTGTCTTTGTCATTCATTAGAATTTTACATGATTTGGTGAGCCATGAGGCATGGTTATTTTTTATTCTTTTTGTTCTCTGAGGAGCAAGTTTGTTAAGAATGCTTAAGAAAGTGTTGTTGAAATGTCCAACTGCATCATTAAGGGGAAGTCTTTTTAGGATGGACCAGTCTATAGCTTTTACAGATTCATTAAATACCTTTGCTGATTTTTTGTAGGTTGCATATAGTGTTGTTTTGTGAGTTGAATGATAGTCCTGTGAGTATAGGCTGGTAGGTGGTTACTTAGGAAATCAGGGAGTGTACTTGAGGATGTAAAGTTAGAAGGGTTAGAGACTAATATCCAGTCCTGGGTAGAGTGTTGGATGTTATTTTTGCTATATCTGGTTGGAGTATTTATTAGTTGAATAAAGCTGCAGAGGTTTATACTGCTTGTTGAGTGGTGTGAAGATAAGTCCTGCTAGTCAATGTTGACATCCCATAGGGTAATGATTTCATTTGGCATTGTTTCAGATATCCAGGCTAGAATATTTTCTAGAATGAAAATATTTTGCCTGGGAGGGATGCAGATGTTCTTAGATGAGTTAAGTTGTAGAAATGTAAAAAGGATTTCAGCTGTGCAGAATTCATGTATAATATTTGAGTATGATGTAATGATTAAGTTGTTTGGGAAGACTAGGTTATTTCACCACCTTTTAATGTGTTCTGTCTGCTCTGATAATGCTGTAACCATGGGGAAGACTTTCAGTATCTTTTATTTCTGGTTTATCCAGGTTTCTGTAATAGCAAGGATATCTGGCTTAGAGTGGGTTAACCAGACATGAAAGTGCGCCACTTTATTGCATATTCTCCTAATATTAAGAGTGATATTTTTTTTTTGTTTTTTTAGCTCTGTAGTAGGGATTGTCCCTGGGTTGGGATGAATGCCCCCACATCAGTTTAAGGCAATTAAAATGTCTAGTTGTTTTTGGAGTTTTAAGCAATTTGGGTATTTGTATTAGTTTTAGGTTGTAGTGGTTAGAACTGAGGACTTTAGGGCAGGAATAGAAGATTGGTACAGAGATCGTAGTTGGGATTATTTGAGAGAAGCTTGTGGTGGAGGAATTGAGTGATGATGATGAGGTAATAGTAGAGGTATGTTTTTGTAGTAGTGGTGCTGTAGGAGTTGTTAGGGTAGAAAGGAGAAGGAAGAGTAATGAGAGGCATAAGTAAAATGGCATGTTTGTGTAGAGGAAGGTAGCTAAAATGAAATTAGAAGAGGAATAAGGGATGTTGGAAGTGTAAGAGTTAGAGGGGGTGGAGTATAAGTGAGGACAACAAGCTGACAAGGTGCCAGGTTTAAATGAGGTAATCAATATTAAATGTCTTAAAATTTTGACTGTTTTTATTTTTTAAGTGGTATATTTTATGATAATTTAAGAAATATTTAGTATTTTAAGTATCCATAAATATTTTAGCTTCTATATGTCTTGTATAGGATTGTATATGTTAGCGTTCCTTTAAGAATTTGAATTTACTGATTGTGTTTGTAGTCACGTGACTTGATTTTTGTGTAAAGGGAGTTTGTTTTTTTACTTTGCACTAAAGCTCTTAAGAAGTTCAAGATAATAAATGAACATGGACCCACCTCTTAGACTCATTGTTACAGCAGAGGGCTTTTTGACAGCCCCCCGACCCAAATATATTGACTTCCATTTGAAGCCATTTATATTGGAACATTCCAACATTTTAAAAGACTTGTGGGATTTTTTGAAACACATTGATGCCCTACAGAAAACAAATACCCCATTTTTTTATTTCTTTGGATGTGGTGGACCTATTTACTTGTATTCCCCATGAAACAGGTCTTTTATGGTTTGAACAATTTTTGGCGAGTCAAATTTCCATTTCCTTTAAGTTTCATACCTGTTTGATTCTTATGGACTTAATTTTGAAAAACAATTTTATATACTTTCAGGGTGAGTATTACAGACAATTAAAGGGTGTAGACATGGGTGCACATTGTGCCCCCTTATATGCCAACATTGTATTACTCAGTTGGGAAAATAAATTCATTTTCAATTCCCATTTCAAAATTTTGTGGAATTACTATGGTCGTTTTTTGGACATTTGTCTTTTTTGGAATGGCACTGCTGACCAGTTTCTTGAGTTTTATGAATATGTCTCACATATTACTGATTTCTTTTAAATTTACTTACAAAATAAACAGTTCCCAACTTAGTTTTTTAGATGTGAGCATACAGAGAACAAATCAGGGGTTGAAATCTAAAATTTATAGGAAGGAGACCTTTTCTGACACCTACTTGCATTTTTCTAGTTCTCACCCCCCTTATCAAAAGAAGGCAATTGTCAAGGGGCAGCTAGTAAGAGCTAGCAGGATGACCTCAGATGAGACAGATTTCCAGATAGAATGTGAATTTATTGCAAGTATGTTTCGAGAAAGAGGTTACCCCAATGATTTGATAGAAAGACTGATACAAGAAGTTAAAACAGCAAGGACCACAAGATTTTTGCCTATCCTGGGGAATTCAACAAAAACTTTTGGCAACACCAATACTAAAAACAATTCTCCAGTAGATATAAAACACTACAATTCAGCTTTGACTATTACTTTCAATGGTGAAACCAACATAGTTAAAAATATTATTAATGACGAGTGGAATAGGTTTGCCAGTTTTTCAGATTTGAATCTGAACTTTGAAGAACTCTTAAAAGTAGTATTCAAAAAAGGATGTAACATTAAGAACATACTTGAGGGTGGAAAATAGGTCACACTTCTCTCAAACAAGTTGGGTACACACAAATGTGGAAGCTGTCATTACTGTGTCAACATCAATGAAGGTGAGAAAATATATTTGAAAAGTAGAGGTAAAATTATCACCACTAAAGGATTTGCATATTGCAATACTTGTGGTTTGGTATACATGGTGATCTGTGAGGCATGTGATTCCTTTTATATAGGGAAAACCGAGAGAAGGCTGAGACAAAGTGTGTATGAGCACCTGTATGAAGTAAGGAATGAAAACACTAACAACGCTTTGTTTAAACATAGTTTAACATGTAAATATGCAAAATTCCTATTCTTAGTCATACAGGTATTACCCCCCCCCCCCCGATCCCAGGGGTGGTCCTTGGGAGGCCTCTTTAGAATACAGAGAGTTATTTTGGCAATTAATGCTTGAGGCTAGCAGTCACCCAGGTTTAAATGAAATGATCTCTCTAAAACTTGTATTAAAGTTGAGATCAGCCAAGTTATAACCACTCACCCATACATCAGTTCTACATATATATATATATATATATATATAGATATATATATATATATATATATATATATATATATATATATATATATATTTGTTTTTATATATATATATTTTATACACATTTTAATATTTTTCATACATACATTTTTTACATATTTTTCAAACATTTTGCACACAGGTAAATTTTTTATGTATTAATTAAAATGGTTTTAGAGCATACAATATTTATTTATATTCATATACATTTTTACTATGTATTCCTGCCTGTAAAGTTTTTGATTCACCACTAGATGGTGATATTGTGGTACTAATTGTGTTGAATATCCTTATGTATTTAAATATTTATAGATATATATATATATATATATATATATATATATATATATATATATATATATATATATTTTTTTTTTTTTTTTTTTTTTTTGAGTGTTGTTTTTTGGTTTTTAATGTTCTTTTAAGTATTTAAATTTATTGAACTATTGTATAAAACATTCAACAAGTATTAATTTCTTTTTCTGTTCTTTGATTTTGTTAAGAAATCTGTAAATTTCAATAACAATGATGTTAATTGAATGTATTAACATTTTAATTAGTTAGGAGACTCCATTGGTAGATTCAAATAACATCTGACTTATAAATTTAGCACACTGAGCACTGTTTAGCTTTTCTGATGAAGTGCATGTCAACGAAAACGCGCTGAGAACTGTAGCAGCGTTATTGTTTTTGTTTTTGTACTGTGAGGTTTGTTCGTGGAGTGAAAATAAACAGCTCTTGCTGATCTGCTGTGCCTGTCTTTTGAGATTACCATTGTGAGTTTGGGTACATTGACCATGTATCTTTATTTACTGATAAATGAACAAACCTCCTTAATTTTATTTTAGTGCAGTGTATTCCATTTTTTTTTTCCCACCATCTTGCAGTCTCCAGTGATTCTACAGTTTACTGACTTTCTTTCTGTGTTTTTTGTTTTCAGTTTCAACTCCATTTACTCAGTTCAAATTCTTTAGGATTTAACTCCAGTTACTTAGGTCAAATTCATAATGCCCCTCAATAAGAGCTCCCAGAATAGAGTATACTGTAGCAAGCTTAGAGAGGAGCTGAGAGGATGCCAAGAATAGTCAAGAAGAAGAAAATATAATATCAAGCAAATTACTCTGTGGAAAAAGAGACCCACTTATGTTTGTAGATCAATGTATGTAAAGGGTTATCTAGATGTCTTAGAAGTGGGGATTCTAACTAGGTGTACACGCTTGACTATCCAAAATAAAATTAGGCAGAGACCGTTACTTTTGTATAGTTACATTTCACATAATATAACTTAAAATGACATAAACCGTAAGTTGTAGAGCCGTACTGCATACTTTTGTGATCTTGTGAGTACTGGGCTTGCTTGTTGAGAGGGCTGACACTGGAATGTGCTGAAAGAGGTTCTTCATTATACGTATTTATGGGTACAGTGAAACAGTTTATCAGCTATTTTCTTTTCTTGGTATTGTGCTTTGTGACTAGGTAATTACTCAGATTTTGCAAGCCAAGACGTGCACACTATTAGTAGGAAAAGTGGACAGGGATGTAGATATGAAAAGCAGAGAGGGTTAAGCAGCAGCAGAAAATGCATGTTAATCCAAAAGACGTTCAACTACAATTTTAAGTAAATTATACTACAGTTTTAACATTGTCCCTGATTTTGAGCCTCTGTTCCTCCTGTTTTCGGATTTCTCCCTGTATCTGGAGAAAAGACATTAAACACTATGGTCAAATGTTTTAATAATAATTTAAAAAGTGGTAGCACAACTAAATGAAGCAAAAATAAATGTTACGTGTGAAAAATCTGAAGATCTATCTCCAATCAATTATTTAGGTTCAAAACATGAACACTGCTTTCAGAATTCCACATTGCTGTTCATGGGATACTGTTGCACAAATGTGATAGAAATGGGTAAAGACAGCTGATGTAAGATTCAGGTGAAACAGCAGAGGGCAGCATAAGATGCCATTACATTACTTGCAGCACTTAAAATACATTGTTTTCATATTACTAAGATAGTTACACACTTGCTGCTTAAAAGTATCTCTCAAACTTAAAAGCATTTTCAATGTCACAAGTATTTCAATGACTCATTTTCTGGTTGATAAAAAATATATGAAACTAAAATGCTAAATGCAGCAAAAAAAAAAAAAGCTTGCAAAGATGAAAAGGGGAGATACTGCTGTGAAAGACATACTATGTATGCACTGATCAAAATATCTTTTCTTTCCAGTGATACTTTTTATGTTCTTCTTGATGTAGTAATTAAGAAAAAACATCAGAAAGTCAGACTGCGTAAGTCTGTTTGCACTACTTTCTTTGCAGATTTTATAAGAATTCCCTCAAAGGATTTGTATTTTTTTCCATAGTAATGCCAACAGTATGACATTAATTTCTCTCAATATTCCCTGCAATAACCAACTGCATTATAGTTTGTCTTCACAGACTGTGTAGGTATTGAATAATTTCTCAGAATTATCTGTAGTAATCCTGCTTGTCAGTGCTGATATGATATCCTGGAGTACTTACAGTTATTTTGGTTTGTCATCTGCCTTAACTGATGGTTTTGATATTTTCTTACGTAATTTTGTATTCTAAAAGTAACCACAAGCTGACTTGATTATGGACTGCAATGGAAAGTATACACATGCCTGTCACATACCAATATTAGTGGTAGGCAGATTGTCAAGGTATATTACAGAAGATGTGAATACTACAAGATATTGTTGCACTGTTGAAAATGGCTGACTGTTGTACAACAAGTGATGAGTATTCCTGCCCTGCAAGTCTACACAATAGTAGTCTGGTGGTAGAGTGGTGATATGTGCAAACACGGATGTAAAAAACAAAAGATAAACCCAAGGCTAAGGCTTATGTATCAAATTGCCATATGACTGAACCACACAATCAATACATCTGAAAGAATTCCTTATGTACATACTTCCCAGTTCCATGTTAACAAAACACTCTTCTGCATAGCTGAATGCTGTTGGAGAGAGTACAAATCCTAAGAAATTTCAACCTACCGTATATCATTTGAAGTGGAAGCATAAAAGCAATCATACACTTGCATTTTCCTTAACAAAACTGATAAAGAAGCACGAGGTAACTCATTTTATAATTTTCCCTACAAAATGACTCATAGAAGATTTTTTTTGTTTTCAGGTATTGTTAAACAAAAAGTTGTATTTATGAACAAGCTCCTTTAGCTGACGGTGACCATATCCAAGAGTTAGCATACTTAAACAAACACGCCTGTTAAGTCTGAAGTTAGGGATCTTGGTAGTAAATTACTCATATTAACTCAATACAGAATGAATACTACAGAACACTGTTTCAGTGTTTCTCACAACAATGAAGTCATCAATCTGCATTAAATAAGTGTGGGAAGATCTAAGGATTGTATTTAGAATATGTACTAAACACTAATGATAAATAGATGGAAACACAGGAAACAGTCAACTCTTCAGTCAAACGAAAAACAAGAAGAAAAGGAATGTAAACACTAGAGATCCATTAAAAATTAGTTTAGTAAAGTACACAGTAAACAAATAAGGAATACAGTGAATGGAGAGGTAGGCAAGGTTATAATGCAGCAAGAACAGGCATTTTTCCACAGTTCTAAATATGAGTCTGTAGAAAGTGAAAGGGACTAACAAAATATTGCTAGTGGTAATTATTAAAGTGAGAAGGAACACACCAAAACCAGAGACTAACAAATATTGCTAGTGGTAATCATTAAAGTGAAAAAGAAGATGACAAAACTAATTTCTACCTTTGAAGAGGCATTTAGTAGGAAGACTATTAATATGGTTAATGAAAAAGCATGGAAACTACATTGTATTAATAAAAGGCAGCATTGGTTTGAAGGCTGCTGTAGACATATCAAATAAAAATGTTTAGAAATAGGATCAGATGATCATAGGAAGTTACTGGGCTATTATTGGCCCTAAGGCCCTTACAAGCCTAGCAAAGAATTTAGCCTATGTTCCAACAAGTCAGCACCCTATGCCACTGTCCAGCAGGGGCACAGGTGGAATCCCAGGAGTGTATTTTCTGTTCCCCATCCAGTTATCCAGGTTGCTCTTAAAAAGATTTAATGAGGTACATTAAACTGAAATGCAATACATCAAATATCAAACACTAAAATGCACTCAGTCAGTAGCTAAGGAGTGTTTGTGGCTGACGGCACAAAGATTCCTCAAAAACACACTGAGACATTATCTTAGAAGTGTCTATAGAGGATGAATGTAATAAAATTGAGTCTACTAGGGTATTGTGTTATGATGCACTCCAACTTATTCACTTGGGATCATGCAAAGGAATGCATATGTTGCATTACTCTGCAAAGAAATACATCTTCTGTTTGCTTATTCCTGTAAGACAAGATGCACAAAGCAGAAAAATTAGCAGTAGCTTTGCTTCCACAGAGTGGGTGACTGAGTTTATTTAACACAAAACTGTGCATTTACTTTTAGAGCACACAGCTATAGCCTACAGTATACCATGCACAGTGTTAAAATGCAATATGATTAAGTTGTTGTTGTTGTTGTGTCTTTTCGGCTTTTCCCGGTTAGGGGTCGCCACAGCAGAACTCTGGTCCACTAATGATTGGCAGTAGACTTTTACATGCCGAGTTGCCAGCCCTGACGCACAACCTTCGATGAAGGTATGCCCATTCATGCATGTCTCCACACAGAAGACGCTCTAGCTGAGAATCAAACCAGACAGCATCTTACTGTGAGGCGACAACGCTACCGCAGCACCACCACCGCATATATGATCAAGTACAAAACAAAATAATCTCTTAAGGAAGGAGACATAGGCTAAGGAAATATATATTAAAACAAACCTTGGGATTCAGAGAAATTCACCGTCATTGCTGATCTGTTTATGTAGATTGTCAATCAGCATGATGGCAAGAAACTCTGATTCAGAGAAAAAATAAAGCTGTGCCAAGAAGTACCTCACTGGCTGCTAATTATCATGTCTGTAAATTGATCACTGTGCTGTCAGACCTGACAGTGCTGATGCTTTCTCTATTTGCTCATGTAGCACAGTAGCATAGACATCCCCCATCATGCATACAGACAACTGTGCGCTCAAACACACAAATACAACACATATACACACATAAATACAAATAGTTTCCCTAGATTTGCCTCCCATGGGGTGAACACCCACGCATATACACACATGCACACACACACACGCACATATATATATATATATATATATATATATATATATTTACATATATATATATATATATATATATATATATATTTACATATATATATATGGGTCTCCTTCTAATGCCCGAAACGCCGTTTCGCCGACAGGGAAATAACCGACGCCAGAAACCCGACAACGCAGTTGACCGACACGCTCGAATCCCGACAGACGGAAGACCGACAAGGGGAATGTGTAAGCGCGACCTGGTAAGTATGCGATAGTGAGGGATTTAGGAGTAGGGAGCGGACAGGTAAGTGTGCAATACTCAGGGATGTAGGGTTAGGGTGTGTGATAGGTGAGTGCGGTAGTGTCGGAGCTTGGGGTTTGGGGTGTGTAAGTGAGTTAGGGTTAGGGTGCAGGTAGGGAGTGTGTGCGTAGTGTCGGAGCTTGGGGTTTGGGGTGTGTAAGTGAGTTAGGGTTAGGGTGCAGGTAGGGAGTGTGTGCGGTAGTGTCGGACCTTAGGGTTAGGGTTTGGGTTAGGGCTAGTGGATATGTGTTGTAGTGTACTGTGGTGTTGACGTGTAGTGTGTCGGTGTTATGGTGTTCGGTGTTTCGCGTTGTCGGGTTTGTGTGTTGTCGGGTTTCTGGCGTCGGTTATTTCCTGTCGTGAATCGGCGTTTCGGGCATTAGAAGTAGACCCATATATATATATATATATATATATATATATATATATATTTACATATATATATATATATATCTACTACATTTGTAATCCCACAAATTTGCAAACATGTCAACACAAACACACACACACACACACACACACACACACACACACACACACACACACACACACACACACACACACACACACATGCACACACACAAAGAAATAGGAATGGCTTTGAGATGCCTACATATACTCATGGTGCAAACCACAACCATTGCATAGGGGTGAATATGTGACTGCCATCAAAAGATATCATTCATTTTTTCCCTCCTTTCTCCTCAAACTTTCAAGAAAGTATTCCATGTGATGGGGAACTTCATAAGATATTTTCTGAATCATATAGATGGTCTGATGGATTTTATTATTAGTTGTGAATTGATATGCAGTCCATTGTCTGCTGACTTCTATCTGTTAGTCAGCCAGGTTAGCTAAGTCAAGAGGATCAGTGGAAGTGATACTGTTAAGTACTAATTTAGAACAAACAGCGGTTAGCCACCGAGGTTACTGACGTAACTGAAGAAGAGTTTGTGGTTTCCCTTTGTTTTGCAGGCTAGTTTTGATTCATAATTGGCGCTGGAGGTTTTCACTAGTGATTTAATTTGCTTGTTGAGGCTAAGGAGGGAGTTTTTCCAATTTGGAATTTGTTCCTTTTTATCCTTGGACAAGAGTTTTTTCCTTTTGTTGTAAAGCCTGTTGATAGAGGATGTCCACCAAAGAGGTTTGTGTTTCCTTGAGGAGCAGGTTTTAGTTCAGTTGGGTATGGCTGAGTCCATGCGGTTGTACAGGTGCTTGTATACTGCATTGGTGTACTGTTCAGCAGAGTTGTCTGCATCCTCTGTGGGAGGCGATGGTGTGAAGCTACTGATGCCCTCCCTTAGGAGGTTGTAATCAGCTTTAGAGAAGTTTATTTAGCTTGATTATGGCTGGGAGGGGGTTGGGTGGGATAGAAACTTCAAATGAGACAGTCGGATGATCTGGTCTCACCAGGGAAGAACATACTATGGAAGTGGTGCAATGGTCACCCATGTTGGTGAGAACCAAGTCCAAAATGTTATCTCCTATTGTGGGGGATGAGACAAGCTGGTCTAGTGTGTTAGAACTGATCAGGTCAAGGAAGCGTTGAGAGAGTGCATTAGTGCAAGAATAGTTTACCTAGTCTGTAGTGGGGTAGTTGAAGTAACCAAGGATCAAGGTGTTAGGGAGTACCTAGATGGAGTCGAGTAGATCCAGGTATGAGGAGTGGGTGTCCTGAGTCATGGAGGGGGTCTATAGCTAGCTATAACTTGGATGGGTGTTTTGCCAACTGTC
Organism: Protopterus annectens; assembly: GCF_019279795.1. NCBI lineage: Eukaryota > Metazoa > Chordata > Ceratodontiformes > Protopteridae > Protopterus > Protopterus annectens. The sequence goes on from NC_056739.1 coordinate 1,317,978,090, forward strand.
AGTTGTAACTGGAGTAGTTCCAGTGCGTCATTCTAGCGAACCAGTCTGGAGATATTCCTGTCCTTAATGAAGATAGAAACTCCACCACCCTTAGTCTTCCTGACATCATTTTGGGGTCGGAATGTGTGGAATGAACTATAGCACTTGTAAGGCAGGGGTGCTCTCTGCAGCCCTGAACCAAGTTTCTGTGACTGCACAAACATCAGCATCTTCTAGTGCAAGGAGGTCCTCCCAGTGAGTCCATTTTCATGTTAAGGCTCCTAGTGTTAAGCAGCATGACCTTCAGTTTGCTTTTGACAGATCTTTTATGTTGGAACGTTTGTCTTTTGGGACATTGCCTAAGAAAGGAAAAAGGGGAGAGTCAATAGCCTTGGCCAAGATCTGGAAACCCAGTGGTGATGGGTGGGGTCCATCTCTGGCAACTTATTGAGGCCTGGCGACCATGTCATCCCAGGCAGATACTGGATCCCCTTAGAATGACACCAGAAGCTAAGCCGATTGTTGAAGTCAATTATTTTTTGCTGGTATTGTGGTATCATTCCTGGTGAAGGTAGGATGCTGCTTAGGGCCAGGGTCATACCTGCCTGAGAGCTCAATCACATCTCTCTTCATATAGTCTAGGTAGTTATGTCTCAAGTCATTTACACTAACATGTACAATTACAGAGCAGTACTTGTAGAGAGACTTAAGTGGGTGTGTGATGTGGCAGATTCTGGCACCAGACAGACAGCTGACTGTGACCTTCTCCTTGTCGAGCCTGGTGAGGGGGACATCAGTGTGTCTCACAACTGAGTCACCAATGACTAGTGTGTTTGGTTTATTGTTATGTCTTGTGGGCTGTGATGGTTTACTGTTTTGCCTTATGGGGTGTGTTTGTGAGACATTGTTGTGTTGTCTTCTGTGTGTGATGTATTTGGTGTTGTGTGTGGAATGTTTGTGGGTGTGTTTTGGAGGTCTCTGCTGTTTAGGTAAGTTTTATTGAGGACCTTTGCATAGGTATGTGTGTGTTGTGCTTGGTTGTCTGATGTGAGTGGTGTGGTGTTTGTGCTGGCAATCTCCTCTTTGTCAGGAATACTGAATTTGGCGCGAGAGAGCATGGACTCCAGATTACTGATGTATATGCATTTCTTGCAGGTGAAAGAATTATGTGCTAGGAGAAGAGGGTTGTCAGTAAGCATGAGGCAGTTGCTACACTGTCTCAGTATGCCCATGTCAATTAGGTTGGCAGGAGAAACTGTTGGAAATTGTCCAGACATAGTGTTCCGAATGCTTGGGTAGGCTTGTGGAGAGAGGGTTATGATAAGGGTTTGTCCACAAGAGTGTATACCACAAGAACCTTCTTAAATGTAAAATAACTGACCTGAAGCACAAGTGCTAAAACCAAAGCTAAAATGCTTAGAATAACAGAAAAATCTAATAAGGCTACTAACAAGCAGTAATAAATGCAGCAGATAAAAGCACTTGAACACTTAAGAGCACACAGCAAAAATAACGTAATAAAGTATGGTTCAGCGCATACTTCACCCCCCTGTCTCCACGAAAGATATTTTCGATATCCCAGATACTTGTCCTGCACCTCACATCTCCACAGATCAAGTGTTATAGGTCCTATCCAAGGCAAAGAACACAGCTTCCATGGGAACTGATAGTATCCCAGGCTGTATTCTGCACCATCTCCAGCAAGAACTGGCTTCATCATTGAGCACCCTATTTAACCACAGCCTAAGTACAGGCTTCATTCCAGCAGAGTGGAGAACTGCTATTGTCATCCCCTTGCACAAAAGTGGTGCCACTACTGTCCCTGGAAACTATCTCCCCATTAGCTTGAAAAGTCTGATCTTTAAAGCCATGGAGCATATTATTATGGATCTCATAAACAAGGACAGAGGCAATCTCCAAGCACTTGACTCCACCCATTTCAGATTCGGGAAGGAGAGATCTTGCCTGTTGAACCTGGTTGACTTCTTTGAGACTGTCACTAAGGCCCTGGATGAGGGAAAGTCAGTACATACAGTCTACTGACCAAGGCCTTTGACATAATCCCCAATCGGGCATCATCGAAAAGCTAACACAACTTGGTATAAATCCCTATCTCATCAGGTGGTTGGCCAACTGGCTCACCTGTAGGACCCTTAAATTCAAAATAGGCACCTCCACCTCCGATAGCAAACCCCTCACTAGTGGAGCTCCCCAGGGATCTGCCCTGGGACCCCTACTGTTTGACATCTATTTCTCAGCGGTCCAGGCAAAGACAAAAGGCCTGTGGTTGACCAAGTTTGTGTACAACTGTAAGTTGGGTGTTATCATTGATTCCCCAATTGACGTTAACATACTGCAAGAAGATCTCATAGCAACTAATGACTGGTGCCAAACTCATGGCCTCTAGCTAAATGCAAAAAAATGCATCATCATACTATCTGACAAAAACATGATCCCTACCAATTACCACATCAATGGCAAACCCCTAAGCACACAACCTGTGGTGAGAGACCTGGGCACTCAGGTTGATAATAGCTTCACATTTGACCATCATGTAGTGGCAGTGGTCAGAAAAGCCTTTTACTTGATTCCTCTCATAAGTAAAGGGATTGCATCCACAAAAAATGAGGTTATTACCTCTGCATACTCCTCCCTCATTAGACCAATAATTGAGTATAATTCCCCATTTGGGATGTACCTCTCCAAACATCTGCACCAACTGGAAAGGCCACTAAAATACCTCACAAAGAGAATCCATGGCCTCCAACACATGTCCTATGCAGACAGGCTCAAATCTCTATCACTCTACTCGGTATCCTACAGATTGTTCAGGGGTGATCTGTGTCTCGCCTCCAAGGCAATCTCAGACCCTGTCCTGCTAAAGATGCTCCATTTCAGTAAGTCTAACTCCTCACCCACTACACAGTCAAAATGCCTGAATCTAATATGCAGCATCAACAAAACCTGCTGAAGAGACAGGTTTGTCTCCCAAAGGCTGCCCCATCTCCGGAATAGACTTCCCATACACGTCAAACAGAGCACCTCTCTGACCCTCTTCAAGTGCAACTGAGCGACAGGTGCTGAATGAGGTTTCTTTTTGGGGATAAACTCTTTGCTAGGCTTGGAAGTGCCCCAGGGCCATTAGCCTAGTAACCTCCTATGATAATCTTAAATACAAAGTCTTTCATCCAAATCCAAGATATGCACTGATTTTACTATTGCTATTTTCAGAAACACTCTAGCATGTTACAGTGGTACCACTGCCATTTTAGAGGTAGCTCACATGTAGAATTTGAGACTGCCACATTTGTATTCAGCTTTGCCAGCGAGTTTGCTCAGTGTTATGACCAATGCCAACAGGAAACAATACTGGGAGAGCAGTTTTTGAATTACCCAGGCTTACCACAATGTGGAAATGTTTGTGATCAAGTCTTCCTTTTCACAGTAGGCCTTTCTGAATCACAGTGAATGAGAGCAAAGTAATTAAAGTGGTCATTATAGGAATAATGGGTTACTGATTCTTATAGATCAGCACCAGTGAAATAACTTTCAGAGTTTAGAGTTATAACAGAGCAGTGATAATAAAATCATTACTAACATTGGAATCCATACGACCGTCAAAGAAGATTCAGAGAATAGCATAAGAAGAAATGTATCATATGAAATACTCTCTTGAAAGTTTTAGAAATCCAGTATTTCTGTCATTATCTTTATGCAGATATGGCTTATGAACCATTAGTAAAGAATAGGAAATGTGGATTGAGGTTATGTAAAGTACCTCATTTTATTGTATCTTTTAATTTTTTGTTGAATGACCTGGATTTAAATGTTGATGTGTACATATTACTCATGAGCCAAATGTCGTGTTATCGCTTATGCAATGTTTAATAAATTTCAGTTGTTTAAAAGGAATTCAACAACATATATATTAGCCTGTATGTGCCCACTTTGAACAATTTTGAAAGAGTTTAGATCTATCAGTTTTACTTAGATTTATTTCTAGTGCCTCCATTATGTTGTATAGCATTTTAACAGCAAATTTTTGAAGAGCTTCACCAACAAGATGGTTTCTTTTTTTGCATAGTAGGCTCAGAAACACTTCTGCAGAAGCAAGCAAAGGGGGTCAAGTGGCTACACACATATATCCCAAGAGGCAGCTTGATACGGATCCATTGGAAAGTGCACTGTAGAGGGCTGGCCATTTACATTGTATGTCTCCAGTACAAACACAGACTAAAAATTATTTTTTTCATTTTTCTTTTATGTTTTTTATTTTTTTTATTTTTTATTTTACATTTGTTGACCGGGCTAGTCCAGCTGGATACATATCCATTTTCAGCAGAGGCCCGGGGAGAAAAGCTCCTCGAGAGTACAAAACAATGTTTGACGTTAATCAAATAAAAACAGTAAATAAATTCAAAGTTTAACAAATAGAAGTACTATATACAATTAAGCTATTTTATGCAAAAAAGAACATATTGAAGTAAGTAGTTATAAGTATATTAGTTATATTACTTATATTATATATAAGTAATATGTAATAATTCAGCTGCCATAAATCTATCCAAACAGGGGGAGGAGGCACTATCTATGTGGATTTGGAAGAAATTCTTTTGTCGCTTCAAACCCTTAGTGGGTTGTTGTCAATCCTACATTTAAGGTGTTGAATCACAGGATTAATCTGACTTGATTGACCAGATCTCCTGCATGTGGTTCATTATCTAAACAGATTATGGTGTAATATGAATCCATTAGGCAGGATATAAGGTTATCTCATTAAAAAAAAAAAACAATTATGTAATAACCTTGGAGTATCTACAGCTACAGGAAGCACTGGATCTCATCCTGTGAGAGTGCCCTGCTATGTCATGCACCATATTATTCATGTAGGCTTAGATACACTCATATTTCATAACAAGGGAACACCTATGTTGTTTATCTTCAGGTTTATTGATAGTGTCCTTTATATTACATTATTTCTTCAGTTTCTGTATCTGTTAAGTAGCAGATTGTGATGAAGTTTAGCAAGACAATACGTTGCTTGTTTGGATTGCAAATTCAAGAAAATTTCTGCAGATACTGGTGTGTGTGTGTGTGTGTGTGTGTGTGTGTGTGTGTGTGTGTGTGTGTGTGTGTGTGTGTGTGTGTGTGTATGTATGTGTAGGGGGGTGGGGGTCAAATCAAAGCTACAAATGGAGATGTCTGATAAAATAGTTTGATATTTCTGCAGCCTAAGTATACTGTACCTAATTGTCCTTTTAAGTTATAGCTGTTCACAGATTTACAGACATTTCTAAGGCCCCTGTTATTGTAATTCATGTGTTACATGTGACAATGACCAAGACATGGCATGAAATTAAAATGCTTATGAAAGTACAGGATTTAGATTGGCAACAAATTATTCTTATTTTCTTTGCAAGACAATCATAAATATAAGCAGGCATCAGAACCATAGAACTGCCTTATTGTGTATTAACCTTTTTTAAGACATATGACACTGGTCATTTAATGCTGGTATTTGGAAGAATATGGCTGCAGTTTGCCAGAATAATAATACATAGTCCTTACAGAAGGAAGTACATCCAAAGAACACAATGCAAGCACTTGGAATTGGAATTGTTTCTCGTTTGTCTTATTCTGAAAACGTCATTGACTTAAATAAATGACTGATGATGTGTAATACACTAAGAGGAATCCTGATAAGTGTATTCAGGGCATTTAGAAAATCAGACATTATTTAGAGTTCTTGGTTTAAAGAATATGTCTGGTGGAAATATGAATTTAATTAACGGCTATATAGGCAGCAAATGTCTAAATATCATTCAGAAAAGAAGTAATGGGTTTAGTCAAGGTGGTCAAAAACAGTTCCTTGTCATGAGAAGTAAAACAAGTACCTGAGCTTAATAAGGCATGCCATTAAACCCCTACCCCATAATTTCATGATGCTTTGGCATTTTTAGTAATTAATATCACAACAGTGAAGAACACTTTCCTTCAGTAGAAGCTACACTGGCATGTCTACATGGCACACCAAACTGATATAACCAGGACCATCTTTTTCCCTCCTTTTTCACCTCCACTTTTACCACTTTTCAGTCCTCCAGAAGTGCTCCTGTTTGTAGTTAGTTCTCACAATGCATATTCTGAGGTACAGTGTAGCTCCCTGACTTCCATAATGCTATTCATGTTTACTCTCCATTGATCATTGCCTTTTCTCTTTATTTATTTATTTATCAACATTTGATTCCCAGGAAAGTCCAACTGGGTAGGAGCCCATTTTCAGGGCAGGCCTGGGGAGAAAAGTTCCAAAGTATTAGAAAACATTTTAAGTATAATAATTTTACAATCTTTAAAAATAATACAAAAAACAAATACAGTTTAAATAATTATACCAAATTAGACATGATATAAAAACATTGGTTAACAGTAGATACATGTTATATGACAATGGTTTAACAGAGAAATTTTAGACTGTTTATAGATAAATTAAAGGTATGTTAGTATAATACAAATAGGAATTGCAATATGAAATGAGAGAAAAGCAGGCCTATGGTATATTTAGAGAGAAAGCTGGGGAGGGAAATTGATAGAAGTAATGAAGCGAGTGAAGAAGGGAGAATAAGGAGATGTAAGGTATGAATAGGTGTTTGTCCACATTTAGGAATATATTTTATCCTGGTGTTGAGCAAGAACAAAGCCATCTTTTGGCTAGGAAGTCTTTCAGAATGGTTTAGAATGACGGGAGGGAGGATATTGACTTGAGGGATAGAGATAAGGAGTTCCAGGCCTTACCAACATGATACGAGTACAGACAATGCCCAGAGGATTTGAAAGGTTTGTGGACATATAGGAGTTTTTGGTCAATGGATCATAATGACTGAATAGGAACATAGTTGTGTAGGATGTTATTTAGTGCTAAACAAGCAGATGGAGTCTGGATAATGTTACAGGTGGTAGGAAGCTGTGTACATGCTAGTTGATTGGGTAGTTCTAACCATTTTAAGCATTAAAATGTTATATAGTGGTGGATTCTGAAAGGGGTATTTGATGCAAATTTAGCAACTGTGTTGTAGAATTGTTCAAGTTTTGATTTCTATGATGCCTGAACATAAAGAAGTGAGTAGAGGAGATAAGTAGTGGCAAGTATAAGCTTTAGTTGTATCACTTAGAATGTTTTTGGCTCTGTAAAGTATCCCTAGCTTTTGATGAGTTTTTCTTATGCAATTTTATACATGCAGGTTGAATTTAAGATTATCATCCACTATCATCTGTAATAATTTGCCATGAGAAGTGACTATGGTTATATTATCAAGGGAGAAGTCTTTAAATTTTATTTTTTCATGGGAAAGGGATTTTTTTTTTTGTTAGGGTTGAGCATGAGTTGTGAGTTACAAAACCATAAATGTAATGTTTTAGTTCCTGTTAATTTTGAAGTCTGCCGCCATGTTATCAGATGTGCAAATGAGTGTGGAGTTATCTGCATACTGTATTAAGGAGGCCTGTGGTGTGGTTGTGCGGAGAGTGTTGGTGAGAATGTTAAAGAGGTGGTGACCAAGGATAGAGCCTTGGAGTACACCGGTGGTGACTGGGAAGTATGAAGAGAGGGTGGAGTGCAATTTTAATGACTGATACCCACTGGACAGGTAGCTTTTGAACCATATAAGGGTGGCCTGAAAGAGACTTAATGAGGACATTTGAGTAGAGGTTTGCTGTAACAAATTGTGTTAAAGGTTTAGACAAGTCTAGAAATGAGGAGGAGACTAGTTTTCCATTATCTCTAGCTTTATTGACAGTATCTATATAGGTTACAAGTGACGGGTTAGTGTTAAGGGAAGAACAGACATCTTGTTGTTTGGGGGACCGGAGTTTTTCCAGCAGAAGATAGTTTAGCAATTATTTTTGAATGCATTTTTGAAGTATTTTGGAGAGGAAAATAAGATTGCTACAGGTCTAAAGTCAGTAATGTCGGTTACATTTCCTGCTTTGTGCAGAGGAATAATGTGTGACATTTTCCAGAGAGAGAGAGCGAATGTGATATTCTTGCACTGGCCTAATTATAAGGACAAAGCATAACAGACAGTAGTCAGTTTATAGGTAATAGAAAGCAATTAGCAGAGAGGTGCCAAGTAGAAAAGTTTTTATTTCATTTCCCTAATGCAGAAACTTGTTAGCCGGAAAATTGTTACTGTCATATACAGTGTAATTTAGTGGTGAAGAGAAAAGACAGGGACCAACTTATTAAGTGGTCCTTTGAGTGCAAGGACAACTTTGTTGGGGGGGGGGGGGCAAAAATTATTTCCAACACAGGCAAGCATGTATTTCACTAGATGAAGTTAATACATGGATAGGTTCTTTAAAACAAAATTGCTTACATTTTTCAAAGACAAAATTCTCAGTGAAAAGGTTTGGGAGTTGGCCCTCATGGCAGAGCTACAGCAGTATCTGTATTGATGTAGTGACCCCAGACTATTGTAGAAAGACAAAATTATTAGTGAAAAAGTTTGGGAGTTGGCCCTTATGGAACAGCTACAACAGTATCTGGGTCAATGTAGTGACTCCAAGCTGTTGTACAAAGACAAAATTCTGTTTCCAGACACCTCCACTGAACTATCCACTGAACTATCACCCATGACATAGGCAAATCCACACTCATACAAAAGCAATCAAACCACATTAACATAACCATTATACTGCACATACATTTGTGCAAAGACAAAATTCTTAGTGAAAAGGTTTGGGAGTCGGTCCCCGTGGCAGAGCTTCAGCAGTATCTAGGTTGATGTAGTGACCACAGGCTGTTGTATAACGACAAAATTCTCAGTGAAAATGTTTGGGAGTCCCTAGTATCAGACTTGACAATTTTTTTCAGGACACTTCTTTGAAAACTGACTTGCATTCTCCTCTCATTATTCCTGTTACATTTTTTTTTGCTGTTTTGAAACTTTTTTGATAACTTTAAACATTTGTAGTTAAACGTGTTTTCTCATGTTTGTCTTATTGCATAATCTCTTTTCTCCCCCCGTCATTTATATGTGAACCCATTCCTCTTTATTTCTGATCTTAAAATGATATTAAAACTGAAGTTCCATTTCATTCCCAACATAAGAAGTGCCCGTCTTAATTACGCCCCTTATTGTTTTTCATGCATAGCTGTTTTTCCCGATTAGAGTTTGCAGCCCTCCCCCTCTTTTGTATCTCACTGAGTCTATTCCTGCTCGTTAAAGAAATACTGCTTAAATCTTTTTTTCCCACTTGATTATGAGATAATTGCTTTGCTTATGTCCACGTAAAGCATTGCCCATCTACTCCTCTATAGTCCTAACACATGATAGACTAGTTCCTTGTGTATTTTTTCTGTTTTTTGAAAGGTTAGCATGTAGATGCCAATTATATTGATTTTTTTTGTTGCTGTTATTTTGCTGTGTTGACACTCTTATGGTTCCCCACATTATGCAATGATTTTTGTCTCGCACATGTTTTTATTTTGATATCTGCAACTCAGAATTGTTTAGTAGACATTCCCACCTTAGGTGAATTGACTAATTACATGTGTGATAATCATCAGCTGGGCAAAGGTAAAGATCACCTTCTTATCTTGCTGACTTGCATTTGAAACTTATAAAATCATGACTTTAAATGTAAATGTTCTCCCTAAAAATGAAATTCTGCCTCAAACATTATGGTGCAGATGTAAGACAACTAGACCTCCTCCACCACTTCCCAGCTTTAATAAATAAGCTCCTGGTTGCACAACACTTAGAAAAGAGGTGAAACATTTGAAAATCTGTAACTGTGATGAAGTTATGGCTGTAATGTGACTTGAGAGCTGATAAAGCAATGGGTTTCTGTAGACATCTCCTACTTCCACAGGTAATGCACAGTTAAATTCTGAATAAGCATCTAATTTGTCCACTCGAATGTTATGAGTGCATGTTCCTAAAATCATGAAGATTTGATGTGAAATAGCACATTTTGTTAATTTCTGGCATATTAAAAGAGACTTAATTTAGCAGCATCAAAGAATTTTAACAAGAATGCATCTTGTCCATTTGTTGGCTTGTAATTAACAAGATTTCATAACCTTTGTTGTTAAGTTTTAAAGATGAAGTCCTAATCCCTCACTCATCCTTTGTGGTAGGTTCTGGATGGTGGGTGTGGGGAGGGCTTGGTAGGAGGACATGAATTTCTCTAAAATAAGAAACTCTGACAAAAATTGTCTTTTTTCACCAGTGGTACTAACATGCTATATCCGTCCATCAACTAAAAAAGATGCAGAATTGGGATTTGTGCTGCTCACTTGTTTTTGTTAGAGGCTACATGAATCAATATAAATGAAAAGGAAGACACAAACCTCTGTTCATTCATCATGGCAGATATTCAGATTTCCAATGAAAAATTAATTAATCTGCACACTGGCTTATGATTGCTCAGTGACATACAGGTCTTTAGAAATGCACTAAGGCCAGAATCTAGATTTTATTAACTATTAATATTGTTTCAGACGTATCCTCTCCCATCAATAAAACATACATAGAATAGTTATAAAATATTCAGATTATAAAAAATCAGTGATACATTTACCCTAGAGAATTGGTGGGTGATTGGTAATAAGGTAAAAACAAAAAAAGAATTCCTGTAGCAAACTAATGAAGGGTGAACCTTTACCGACAGCACAACACTAGTAGGATTGCAGAATGCTGTCTATCAGTGCATAACTTCTAAATGAAAAGCACACACTCAGATTACAGAATGCGTATAGAAACATGGGTGTCCTCTCCATAATG